>NC_071259.1:29382219-29414719 GCF_023375685.1 Ictalurus furcatus | reverse complement strand
TGGCCCACACCTCCGGAGAGGGAATCCTTATTGGCTGACTGGAGCATTTGTCTCAGACTCGCATAGTAAAGCATCATGAGAAGCGCGGACACACCATTACACGTACACACTCACTCGGGGCGGTCAAATTCGCATGCGGACGACTTCAAAAAGATTTTTATCGAACTAATTATCAGTTCATTTTGCACAGAGATTTAGAAATGATAGATTTTTCCATCTCCTGAGCGGTCTGTTATCCACGTGAAAAAAATAAATAAAATCTGCCATCTTAATGCAGGAATCACTTTCTTCGTTTCCAATACAGGTACACAGACATAATACAGTGCTCTAAATGGCCTATAAAGCTCCATTTCAGTCTCGGCTGAAATCTGTTTAGACAGAAATGGCACAAGATACAGATTTCAAACAAAATAGTAGGATGTAAATATAAAGCAGGCCGTAAAGGATTTCTTCAGAAGCATTTTCCTACACGAGGGTCATTTGGGCAGAAATGTAAGTCAATGCGCACATCAATACGAGTCTGATGGCTGAAACTACAACATCATGGCTCTGTAATGTGCGTTAACATTATTTACTGGAACCTTCTTATGTTTTCTATATAAAGCACGGTGAGATTTTCAACTCCGACGAAAAAGTGCTGTTAAAAATGTCGAAAATCCCATCTAAAGCGTCCTGATATGGATTTCTTTTTCCCCCGTCTTTGAATATATATATATATATATATATATATATATATATATATATATATATATATAAACATAAAAAAAAATTGTATTCAAGTTGATTCTCACAGCCCTAAACAATATAACACACTTCGAAATGTTAAATAAAAAGAAATCGTTTACACCTAATGCAGCAAACAAACACACAAACAGGAAGTGTTAGCGGTACGTACCACGAACGCGTACGTCTGAGACGACTGAGTACGGTAATCAGCACTGCAGTCTCCGATACACAGCTCTACTGGACCGCCCGGGGGACTCGCCATGAGAGACTCCTCCATGTCACACACGATCCTGACGACACGAACACAAACACACTCGCTACAACTCACAGCACGACACAGAAATGGAGCAAGTTCTGGCATTATTTCGACGCCTCCTTATAAAGATGTGTGTTATATATACTCGGACTGATTTTTACGTGAATGTCGAGCATCTCATAATCAAACACACTTTATCTAACGGATGAACACCACAGTGACAGCTCCCGATGTTCTGAGGAGTCGTGTGTGTGTGTGTGTGTGTGTGATGTGTGTGATGTGTGTCACCTCTCAGCGCTGATGTATTCCTGCGCCACAGCGTTACAGCGCACGCCGGCCACACGCACGTGTGTGATCTCTCTCACCTGCAACCCCAGGTTCTCACCCTCGATCGTCACCCGCGTGCCCCCCTCTTTAGGACCAGTCAAGGGCTGGATCTGCACACACACACACACACACACACACACACACACACACACACACAGATTTGTTTGTGCATTTTCCCACCAGACACTGTAGTATGGTACGGGCCAGCAACAGATCCACGATCAGACTTATTGTTCCACGCTTCGAGAACCTCGGATGAATCAAGAGCGTCGAACAGAAACATCTGGGCGGAGCTAGACATACCGCAGATTTCTGATTGGTCAGCGCAATGATAATAGTAATCATAATCATGAGTCACGCTTGAACAGACACAGTATGGCTGTGTTCCCAATCACATGCTATTACAGTATACAACAGTTAGTTCCACTAATCTGATTGGTCGAGCAGCGTTCCACGAGTGCCAATATTTCCTCTAAGAACACTCTGATGTGTTCGCCACGCTACAATTCCACTTCCTGGCTCGAAACCATTACTACGCTAGTATTAGTGATATCATCGGCGGACATGGAAAAGCAATACTGCTCAGGAATATAACTTTTGACGGAATTATGCAAGCTCGTCAAAAGAACTTTGCTGCTTATTATTGTGAATCATAGAGTCAACCTTGCTTCAGTAACGTTTATTATTATGCTTGTAATAATCTTTTTGGCTCCGCCCACTTGTTTTGGCCCACTTTTGCTTTGCTTTCTATCTATTAGTGACCACGAAAATCTCCCAGGTGCTTCGTTGTGAATGCAGGGTCTTTTTCGATTATTACAGCTGATGTGTGTACATGTACAGTAGATGTGCGTGTGTGTATGCATGTGTGTTTGTTACCTTGGCGATGCGGGGATGGCTGCAGCGCACGTTGCGGCGGCCCTGGTGCATCCAGTTGTGTTCGGCCGAAGGGCAGTGCTGCTTCAGGAGACAGCGCTTATCTGCCAAACACCAGCCACACTCGAACATGCTGTTTGCCTTCAGACACAGACCGCAGCTGTCCCTCTGAGCCTCACACTTGTACAGGAGAGCTGTGTGGAGAGCACATCCAGCAACACCATCACACACACACACACACAGAGAGTGAGAGAGAGGAGGGGGGGGGATAAAGTGTTGCACTCTTCAGGCTGGATGAAGGCAGGTCAGCAGTGGGAGTGGAGCCAGCAGCTCGCACTGAGTCGATAATTGAACTGTAAGGGTGAAAGCAGCCAAGGCAAAGCCCACGCCTGCATTTACTGTACTCAGCTCACTGCTCTGCCTCATGCACACACACACACACACACGCACGCACGCGTAGGCCCTTGCTCTCTGGGTAATTGCAATATGCAGCCATGCTGGGGTAAGTGCAGGTGGTTGAGATGGTGTGTATTGATTGGATGAGGTCAGAGAGCAGGATGGATGCTGGACACACCACCCCCCCACCAACACACACACACACACACGATCACTTCCATGAGAAGAACCGTTGGAGGAATTCAAATTTTCACCCTTTCATACACACTCTCGATCTTTCATTTGTTCTCAGTCAAAGAGAACGCATCTCAGCATCCGTTTACTTAATCAGGGGTCAAACGAAGCCGGACGTAATCACGGCACTGTGTTCCTGCTGAAACTATGACTAGATATTTAATGATATCCAAAGAGTGCTTAAGACGAAAGTCAGGTGGAGCTGTAGAAACCCAAACTGTATCGATTTTACACAATAACACGGATCCTGCTCAAAAAGGCACTCTATTTTTATATCACAGCATTTCACTACTAAATACAGTACTAATTAGTAATAAAAAAAAAAAAAAAAACGATCTTTACACAAAATTACAATTTACACCGATCAAACTTTTGAACACCTGTTCATAAATAAAATAAATTCAGTTATTATTGTGTCTTGTGGACTACACAGTATGTACAGATCTATGTGAAATAGCTTGTTCAGGTTCAGGACTAAATAAAAAAACAACAAACAAAATGCAGTTATTAAAAAATTTGCACATTCCGCAAGCCGTATGTAAACTTATGACCTCAACTGCAGGTTTGACGGCCAGGAAATTAGGAACGACCCTACTCATTATTGTACAAATAAATAAATAGGTGTATGTTTAAATATAATGTGCTTCTTGCTGGTACGAAGCACCTCGAAAACTGTAACTACAGTACGTGCAACACCTGCTGCACTACACACACATCGGCCGAAGTGCCATCAGGTCGACTGGAACGCTTTCACAAGGCGGATTAATCAGTGAGAATTAGGAGCATGCAGATATGAGAAAACTCTGACGGTTAAACGAATAGAAAGAAAATGAAAGACTCGGATAATAACGTCTAGGTGCGATGTGAGGAAAGAAGCCCATACTGTAGCTCATAGCCGAAACCTTCGTCACTGACTTGCTGACATTTTGATGAGGACGCAAATGCAACGCACTACGTCATTAACTTTACTAGAAAAGAAGAAGAATAATAATAATAATAATCATAAACGCATGTATTTCCCATAGTCGTTATTAAAGCATAGCTAACTAGCTCATTATACATTATTACATTACGTTAGCTACCACTTTTCACTCATTTCCGAGCAGCACGCTGAATGTTTTTACTTCATTTTATGATTTGTCCACTCGAATTACCGAATTTGTTTTGCATTAGCTTTGTATTTGAGCCACTTGCTATTTAAAGTGCTATAGACATGTTTGTTGGAAACAGATAGCACGGATGTTAAACCTTCTGGGTTGTTTTTATGTTCTTCCATAGCATAGTCAAATTTGGAATATTTTAATATCTACTCTCTCTTCACACAGAAGACCAAAAGCTCCAATACATCAGCCCGTCCTCGTTTTCCATTTCACTCGGAAAGATCATTCGTACAAGACACAGCGGGGACAAAGGACACCTTCCGTACCAGCCACAAAATGAAGCCATGAAACAAAAATAGACGCTGAAGTAATCTATTAATAAAATATGCTAGTCTAGATGAGAACATGTCTGTATGAGGCTGAATAGATGGAAAAAAAAAAAAAAAAAGTCACTTCTGTCCACTGGAGCTGACTGAATAAACTATGAACACTAAGAAGATAAGACAGGAACTCTCTTTAAAGAAAAAAATAAAATCTACTTATCTATTTATAATTTTTCCTTCGTCTTGACATTCTACCACTAGGGGGCGTAAAACCTTTTTGGTTTTGGTTTTTGAGGTGGGGGGGCTGTGTTACGGCTATCAAATCACACAAAGGCGCACCTGATAATATCCTAACAACGTGCTCTGCATATTTATGATGCTTCAAGTGAACACCTATTGGTCGAGGTGAGGAGGCGTGTCCGGTCGTGTAGCCGGAAACACGAGACGTTCTGACCCTTCCTCCGTGACGTTTCAGAGTGATCTCGTCAATACAGCGTGTCCCAAAAGTCTCCGTACATACAGGTAATGAATAATTAACACTCTTTAGCAAATTTTCTTCCACATTTTTTTTCATGCTTAGTTTATATTATATACATATACTTTCAGATAGCCTTTAAGGCAAAAGAAGAACGTATTGAAATCGTTCACGTGGCTGGATCGGGAAGCGGTCGCGATGGGTTTTAACAGGAAACACGGCGAGCACATCACACACACAGTCGCCAAACTCGTGTCCGGAAAGTGTCGCGGACCGACCGAGAAGTGGACGTCTTTTGGGGCGTCCTGTATAATCCGTTAATCGGACTGCAAATCTGGCGTTGCTGCAGTGACGTGATATAATTAGCACAAAGTATCCAGAAAGTGCCACAATCGGGGAGAGTGAGAAAGGTCAAGACCTCTGCGTACACAACTATATTTCATTTATACGGATTTATACAATATAATCACATGTATGGAAAATAACAACAGCGTTTCAGTTCCTGACAGTGTTGGGGACGCTAACATGAAAAATAAACAGCGCATCACATGTTGGAAGATGTATAGGATGTCTCCATGAAGACATGGGTTGCCAAGGTTGGAGTGGAAGAACTCGAGTGTCCTGCACACTCAGGAGAGCCCTGACCTCAACCCCACTGAATATCCCGTTGGGATGCCGACTGCACCCCAGACCTCCTCATCCAACATCAGTACCTGACCTTACTAACGCTCTTATAACTGAATGAACATAAATCCCCACAGCCACGCCCCAAAATCTAGTGGAAAGCCTTCCCAGAAGAGTGGAGCTTATTATAATAGGGATGGACTAAATCTGGAATGGGATGTTCAACAAGCACATATGGCTGTGATGGGTTAGGGTCAGGTGTCCACAAACTTCTAGTGTATATTCTCTTGTAATATATAATATCTAAGCTTTTTCTATGAAGAAAATCTGGAAAAAAAAAAAAAAAGTTCTTCCCTATCTGGTTGAATTTAATACCCAACAGCCCTGCATTTCTTCTCCAGTGTGACCGACTGCACTGCATCTAAACAAGTAGATACAGAAATCTGAACCGGGCCAAAGGCAGCAAATTTAACGACACGGGAATCTCGTCTCTCTCTCTCTCTCTCTCTCTCTCTCTCTCTCTCTCTCTCTCTCTCTTTCTCTGTCCTCATGCTGACCGGGATGCTCTGATTACTTCACTATCAAAATTCAGTGTTTTAATGCGATGTTAAATTTTTATTAGCAATCTGCTAAGCCCGAGCTTGTTCAGTTTTATTATTGCAACTATTAAATTTAGCATTTCATTAGCTTAATTAATCGCCCTTACTTCGTCTTGTATGGAAAAAGCGCTGCGGTTTATTATTTATAGGCTACAATGGAAATGACAACAATCGTAGAACGGTAGCCTGCGGCAGAGCGAATAAATATAATACAATTGGGTTTACACTACACATCATTTAGTTATTAGTAAACAAATAAATAAATATAAAGAATAGGGTTTTTTTTTTTTTTTAATGCCAATAAGTAGTCATGGTGTAGGCTAGATCGCATCGATTGAACATCTCAAATGAATAAATATATATATTTTAAAAAAAAACCAAACAATCCTGTTGTGGTGTTGTGGTGATCGTGACCTATCTTTTGTCTTTTCTTTTCTGATATCGGGACACCTTGTTGGCCTTCATCTATTAATTATGTTGCTATGAAGTGCCTCTGGGGCTGCAGCTCTGATCTACTGCTGTAGAGATTTCTCGATTAAGGCTTTGAATTGTCATGTACAGGTTATGAAACGGCACAACGTACCTCTCAGAGCAGAGGGTTTGTCGATGGGAAAGTCTCCGTCCCAGACGATGGAGAAATCCACAGGCAGGTCCCCCATCTCATTACCTTCATACCAGTACTGCAGAAGATAAAACAGGCACAATATAGACACTACGTGAGTGGAATGAGTTGGTCCAAGGCATGATTATATACAGTTATGCTGTCCAAAGATAGAGAGTGAGGTAGCATGGGGTTAAAGACATCCTGAGGTATAAGCTAATAGAAAACAATGTACCATCAGATAAGCACCAATAGTGTGGAATTCAGTATCTGGAGTTTGGGTCACGTTTGTGACTCGATTTTACCTTCGTAATTGCAATTAACACATTTTTCACGGGGAGGAAAAAAATAAAGAAAAGGAAATCGACCGCACGCGCCTTTCATAGAAACGTACACCAATCTTTGTAGACTTGCTCCGAATCACGTTACTGAGCTACGTAAATGCCATTTCAACACTTCACAAAAGAGTTTGCGCTCACGAATTTTAAATTCATCCCCGTAACTTCCGGCTTTTCAAGTACGACTCTGCGTTTAAACTTGACAAGGCGGGGCTTAACGAGGGGCATGATAACAACGTGCACAAAGAATTAAGTGGTTGTCCAAGATGGCTACCCTGTAGTCTCAGATGCTCCAGCGCACGGGATTACAGCGTGTCTGATATCTTTTGTACACTTTTCTAGCTTCAGGATCTCGAAAGGTGAGATAATCAGCATGACAAACAACGCTTTTCAGAGCAAGACATAGTCACAGGACTGAAGAAAATCGCGGAATAAAGACGTGTGTGAAGCACTTCGCGGGGAAATAAGAAAAGATAAGCTCACATGTTGGCCGTAGTTGGGCTGTGAGAAAACGTCTGTGGTCATGAAGCACGGACGTCAAACGAATTGTGGTTCTTAGTCGTGTTCGTTGATGAGTCATACCGGACTATTTAGGAAAACTTAGCAAGGTCTGGCTTGCAAGACTAGCTGCGCTGGAGTTTTGGTACATGCTTAGAAATGACAGTAAATCACACTGTATACTAAACCACATCAAGTCAAGTGTGACGTCACTGAAGAACTGGGTGAAGTTTGAGGCCAGAAAAGATTTTTGGATGTGATGGACTCCCATTACTTATAAGCTAAAGAAGATTCGTAATGCCAGAGCAACACTGAAGAAGCAAACTCGGGACACCAAACGTGTCGTAGCTAACTGACTCGAATAAAAGGGGAATCAAAAGGGAGCTAGGAATCTGACCCAAAACACAAAGCACAAAAAGCTTAATCCGAGAACAAAATGCATTGATGCTTGGCCTCAAACCCCAAAGCAGACCTCTATCAAACCTCTGAATCTGGGTCTCAGGTCACCATACCTATAATTCCTCCAACCCATAATAGTTTTCTTGAAATAAAAAGCAAATATCGACTCAAGTCTGCCATTATTACTTTGCAAAGGTGAACAGTGTGTGATTGAGAACTGCAGTGGTGTAAACAGAACCATTTTTTTTTTGTCTCCTAATAGAGAGCAAAGAAGGAGGAGGTGGAGGTTTTACTGTTCACTTTTTAATTAGCGAAAGCGGCGAGAGCACTTAGGCGGACCGAGTCGGCGAGAATATCGCTGAGCAGCACCATCGATCGCAGCCTTCACGAGCATATAGAGAGAGGGAAGAAAGAGAGAGAGAGAGAGAGAGAGAGAGAGAGAGAGAGAAATAACGTGTGCGGGTGAACCAGAATGAGCTCCTGGATTGAGTGTTAAATAAAACCTGGCGTCGCTACACACTGCTTTACAGTCTTCCTCTGTCTGGATTAATGCTAAGATCCGATCAGTGGACTCGAGAGCTCTGGTAGAGAAGCTGCACGACTTTAATTTCCATTTAGGGTAAAACCAAAAAGTGCAGAAGCAAAGGAGTGGAGCGATCCATTCCTTCAGCCGGTTATTAGGGCCGAGTGAAACGTCAGCTCCTATGCCGGGGTTCGCTCAGCCGTGCGGGACAAATCAATCACTACGGGGCAAACACTACATCATGGACATTCTCTAGCAGCCGGAGAGGCCACAAAAAAAAAACGGGGGGGGAGGAACGTCCTCGATGTGTGCTGGTCTTAAGTCTTTCCCCAGCTGCTCTGAGGGAAATATCTGAGAGGAAGTGGAGCGCAAGAGGTTGTGCTGAGGGTGACGAAAACCCGAAGTGAGGCTATCTCAACCTGTTGACACCAAGCTCCCAAGCGGCTACACGCCTCCATCGGGCCCAGCTGTGCTGCTTCGTACAGAGTAATTGGGGTCAATTATGGACGACCTGGGTAGCGCTGAAGGTCAAGGAGGTCGCGTCTGAACAACGTCAGCTTATCTTGGAAATTTGCTATCGTGAAAGCTTATGAGAATAACTAATAAGTATAAGAGTTTGGGACAATAATTGGAGAATCTCTGAAAGGAGGATTAGGGAGGATTCTGGGCTTCAGGAAATATACCTGTAGTCTAGAAAAGAAAAAAAAAATCCAAAAGAAAAGACGCTGTCTATTGTATTGACTGTATTTGCAATTTGGGTTTAAATCACAACAATGGGACCGCTGGAGAATGGGAAAAAAAAAAGAAAAAGGAATGATAGCACCGCACAAATCCCAAATAAATAAATATATAAATCGATATAATAGGTTGTTGTCATGCATAAACGATGGTCATGAAAGCTTCAGAAGCGAAAGTCATGCACAATGTATTATGGGTAATAATATGATGTATTTTCTTGCCTATAGCCTCTTCTCCTGTGGAAGGCAGGCCAGCTTCGAGGAGATTAGCCGCAGAGTGTAAATGTGCTCAGGCCTTTGTGTTGCTCTGTACAATACAGCTTATCTGTGCCAGGAGTGAATTGATTTTCCTCCGGCTTGTCTTCCCACAGTATCACAGTGCCGCGTGATGAGACAGCCTGGCCTGAATCTGTCAGAAGCCTCATTGGGAACAACCAGTAAATGACAAAAAAAAAGAGAGAAGGTATTCTTACCTTCAAAACACCCAACACCCAACCCCCCCCCTTTTCCCTGTCACCTCACGAACCCATCAGCAGCCCAGACACACAGTTAGACGCACTACAACAAATACACCATCAGCACTGGAAACCATCAGCAGGAATACAGAGGGCCATCTCTGCCATTTTGATTACATTTCCTACATCATGGTGGGTTTATTACAATCCCGTTTGTACGCCGGATCTCGGCGCGCGCAGAGCGTGGGAAGAGCTGGCTGGGTTTTTCAAAAGCGCTCTCTTAATAAATGATGTGCTCGACAATCTACTTAGTGCAGTGAATTTAATACAGCGCTGCTGTTTACGGCATCGGCAATGATGAATCACTGCGCGGAGATACTGACTCGCAAAAAATATATATATATAAAACACCCCCCCCCCAAAAAAAAACAACACTTCTTTGGAACAATACCTTTAAGCATGGGCGTAACCATGCATTCTTTGGGGGGGGGGGGGTTGTGTGTCCCCCAATGTTGAGGAAATACCAATCTGTCCCCCCCAATATACAGTAGAAAATATTTTCTATATGGCCCCTTTAATGAGCCCTGCCAGCGGATCTGTCTGTTCTTCATCTATTCTATTTATTTATGTCTATTCCTTATTAATACTTTTCCGTTTGTTAAGGAAAATCGGTGTGTGTCCTCCCCCCCCCCCCCCCCCAATTGTACCCTTGGTCGCGCCCATACTCAACGCAAGTTCGTTGTTATATTTTAGCAGCTCAGTCTGTAAGAAATGGAGACAGCAGCCAAGCGTAGAAAAGTGCAGCAGAGCATACGAGCTTTTTTTCATACAGTAAGTAACTAGATACCTAAATACTAGGTGACCTTAGCTTAGTATAGAAGGCATCATACCATGGCTTGGTTTGTTCTTACGAACGTCAATTAACTTTTGATATTTGCACGCCCACGAAGTAAGCTAGGCTAACGTCAGTTCCAGTTTTTGACCATTAACGTTACATTCACTTGCATATCCTCCCGCCGAGTCCGTTGTGAACCCTCACGTTGTGACAGACTGTTATAAATGTGAGTTAAAGTGAGGAAAGTTGCACAGCATTTCGTTCCTTTACACTACATTTGGGTTAAGGACAACTAAGTGGACCCCCCCAATGTCCATACCATGGTCATGCCACTGCTTTTAAGCATTAACTAGGATTTTATTCTTTCAAAGATGTTTACCTAAGGGCTAGATGAAGATTGTCAATGCTCACTCCCTTCAGCGATGGAATGAAAAATCAGTCTGGCTTAATGATTCGGGTTTTCCTGTATATTCAACTGAAGTTTTCAAACGAGGCCAGACTCAGCAGAACGCTCAGATGACGTATGGGAACGGGTCTGCCGTGTGTGTTATTTACTGCTAACCTAATTTCTGAGTCGTAACGATCTCGTTACTGGGCTTCTACCAGCAATAATAGAATATAATTTTGCTGGCCCATGTGTTGCGTCACATCTTTAATTACGGAAGAGAAGGGAACGATAACTGTGGGTTATGATAACTAATACAGAAACGATGGCTGTCCATGCCAAACCAAGTATTATTTGGTTTTAGGTCATTTCCCCTTAGAAATAAAGAATGATATGATGGCATAGTCTTTAGTAATAGTGATAGAGAGAGAGAGAGAGAGAGAGAGAAAGAAGGAAGGCTGGATGAACTTGTGTCATCATAAATGAGCTTGGTGCACTGATCCAAGGCAAACCAAAGCATTCTTTCCCCATGAGGACTACCGTGATCTCAAACAGAACTTTCTGGAATATCACTTACGGGGCAATTTCTCCATTTAGATTTTCCAGAACAGCTGAGGCTCTTAATACACCGAAGTCGCTCGAGGCTTGAGGTTGATACCGCAGACTGAACATTACATTAACCGATCAATTTATTTCCATAAAGCCCACCTGCTACAACACTCATTTAATGCTGCGTGTCATCGTCATATTATGATAAAATGACTCAAAAAGTAAGAAAAAGAACGAAAACTTCTTCACTCCTTCCGTGCTTATACAAGGACGTTTCTTGTGCCGCTTCAGGTCTCGGAGATCGCCGATGGAAACTCGCAGAGCCCTGATTTGAAACGTGGGCCCTTTCACATGCTACCGTGATTCAACTACATTCAACTTCCTTTTTTCTTACTTTGCATGTTCCTCTCTATGGTGCAACACAAAACCGCTAATGCCTGATTGGGCACTTGATGAGAATAATAGAATAATGAGCGGGAGCTGGTTCAAAAAGCCTGACAAAAATAACATTTAAGTGTTTTTATTCAAAAAAAAGCCTGCACTACCCTGCGCAGAGGGTAATGGCCTTCTTTGTAAGGCGCTCTCTCGAGAGGCTACTTCATAACTTAGGCATTGAGGTGAAAAAGGCCTCAGTGCTAATTATTTCCCCGGTAACACGGCGGGTGCTTGTCGCTAAGGGGTCACTGGCGCTTAGCAACACCAACACTTGCAACTCTGGATTCATTTCGGATGTTTTGTTCGTGTTATATTCGGGGGGGGGGGGTTGGGAGAAAAAAGAAATGAACCGAAAAAACTCACGAATCCTTCCCGGGCTTGCAGAAGCACACCAGAGCCGTAGTGGTTCGTCTTGCGATGGACGTTTACAAGGTTTCAACTTATGCATTTGTCATGCAGCCGAATGCTCGAGTGCATGCGAAAGTGATTGATCAAACGAATATATGCGGGTTGTCTGCCTGTGTTTCGCTGATGTCAGCACTACACAACACGTGTCGAGACTGTGGACTGTGTAAGTTCGGGTATGCCTGCGCATATGGAACTGCAGCTCCAATCAAGCTACTAGGACTAATCGCAAAACAAGACATTTTCACAGGGTCTCGTTTATGAGGCAACAGTGCATACATCACATTACACAAGTGTGACGTCTATACCACGGAAAACTTTCAGAAATGAAAGATGTTCAGAATTGATGAACAAACAAGGCAAGATTGGAGGAAACGTAAACATTTCCAATCAAGACCTTCCGTGATACATGAATGGGGAAAAGAGCAGAACGAGCTTAGAACACACCCATGAGGTACATCCATTGTGGATATTAAGTGCTCTAAAATCTAATTATGTCTTTGATTGTAATTGTGTCTGTATGCGCAGGTTCATGCCTCACACTTCCGGGATTAGGGGTTCGAATCCCGCCTCTGCCCTGCGTGCGCGGAGCTTAAATGTTCTCCCCGTGCTTCGGGGGCTTCCTCCGGGTATTCCGGTTTCCTTCCCCGGTCCAAAGATAAGCACTGTAGGCTGATTTGCACTTTCAAGTTGTCCGTAGTGTGCGAATGTGTTAGCGATTGTGCCCTGTGATGGGTCGGCACCCTGTTCAGGGTGTCTCCTGCCTTGTGCCCTGAGTTCCCTGGGATAGGCTCCAGGCTCTCTGCGACCCTGCGTAGGATAAGCGGTATGGAAGATGCATGGAAGAAGGTACGGTTGGGGGAAGCCTACACACGTGCATTTACGGCTTAAAATCCATCCCTGAGGTACACACTTTTGAGTGGATCTGATTATGTCTGATTATGTCGTGGAAACAAGCGCAATGTCTGAATGCGAACAAACTATTACCAACAAATAGGTTCAATTAATCTGTGAACAAGGAGGCTGCATGAGAATAAAGAAAAAAATAAGGTAGAGTCGGGAGAAATATCCATTCAAGCACTCCCTGCAGAAACTGGAATTGGCTTAAAACACACCCCTGAGGTACACCCTTGTGGATTTTGAGTGATCTGAAGTCTAATTGTGTCCGTGCCTGTTATTTCCGAGCACGTGTAAGAAATGAAATCCGTCAGCATCACCACAATAATTATTAATATGCTAGTTTCCCTTCAGTGACTTCCGCTGCGTCTCATAATTACACATCTCTCAATCTTCGATTCCTCCACACGAAATTAAATCAGAATCTAAATTGTACCTCTGACTACCACATTGAGCGAGTACAGTATGGTCCCTCATTGCCTAAAAGATTCTGAAGTCACACAATAGTAGTATTGTGACAAGCTGAAAAGGCAGCTGTCTAAGGGTTGGGACCAAGCAGGGGCGGAAAGCAGCGGAGAAATTAGCGAGAACACAGGACAAGTTAACTTGATTTTTTGTCAAAAATAATGGGTTGTTGCTCCAGAGTGAGACATGGCCTGAGGGAGCACATTTGCATCAGGATATGAGCAGGCGAACTGGCTGTAACACAACACCAGAGCCTGCAGGAGTTTCGGGGTTCAGCGCCTTTTTTTTTTCTTTCTTTCTTTTTTTTTTTTTTAACGCAGCCTTTGAAAATAACAGAGCTACTGAAGCGTACGAGTTAAAACAGGTGTGCCAAGTAGCTGGTGCTGTCAGTTAATCAAATCATTTGTGACTAATATGGTGTGTAATGTTCCTCTGGAAATATCTTTAGGTATTTAAAAACGACCCAACTTTTAATGGTCACATTTTACACAGTGGTGGTTTAGCTACGGGTTGCTGGTGCGTAAGACTAAATCAATTATTCAAATATCCTGCTAGGTAAAATTCCTGCTGTGGGTCAGCAAATTCTCACATCCATTTTTATCTCTGGAGTCAGTGAATGTTGCTAAACCCCTGGTTAATCTCAATGAATATTCATTTTCACACGCTTTGGCTGTAAGAGAGTGGACTAGCACGCTGGTGGACCTTTCATAGTGAGCTTTGACTCGGTTTATTTGTCCTCAGAACTGAACTCTGTGGGTAGGTTAATGTGAATTGGTTGCTTTGTTTTTCCTAGTGCCACTCCATATTAGCACATTTCACCAAAGAGAGACGTCGGTTTTGAACTTGAAACGGAGAATAAAGCACCGCTTCTCGCTCCATTCGTCTTTAAACGCTGGATTAAATTTTTTTTTAAAACAAGCCATGTCATCACATTACTAATCAGACCAGAGAGGGTAATTAAATAACTGTAAAAAATTCTAATAAGAGAAGTCGTGATGCTTCAAGCCAGTTTACGACCCCTGGTTGAGAACATCACGGACTTAAAAAGCGTACCAAGAAATGAATGAATGAATGAAGGAATGAATGAATGAACGAATGGCTGGCAAAAGACAGGAAGAGGATAGGCAACCGAAATCCTAACTACTCCAAAGAGAAAAGCCCTTTCTCCAGCTTCCTAAGTCTCCTAACATTGTTTTTAATGAAAATTCTTTTGGGTATGATCTCAACCCAGTCAGACTGATGCTCTGGTGAAAGAGTTCAGAGTTGAAAAACGCTACGTTGCATCTAATAAAGCCATGCCAGGGCCATGAGTGTGGAAAGATATGGCTGATCGATTCTCTGTCACCCATCCGAGGATGCTCACAATTTCATTAGCGTGAGCGCCGTGCCCTCGGAGTCACCTGGCTTGCCGGCTGAGGAGGAGACGCGGGGCCATTTGCCTTGACGGATACCGTGATTGATCGGCGTTGCCTTGCGTGTATGAGAGTGTAGGAGCACGTGCGAGTCTGTGGATATGAGGGGGGAAGGAAGACACAATGATGACATACACCCCTTTGGGAACGGGAGTAATCTGTAGCATGTCTTTACCGCTGTTCAGTTCCGAAGATGCATGACGAGTAAGAGATGCAGGGGTCAAGGTGGCGGGGGGGGGGGGTGGAAGGAAGGAAGGAAGAAAGGGAGGGCATGAGGACGAGACCGTGTGATCCGTGTTTGTTGTGTCACTGGTAATCAGAGTATCGATTAATCTGATCATCCCTACACAATGCTGAGAGAATGAGAGAACTGAGAAACAAAGAGATCAAGGGAGCAGGGGGAAGGGGGATGACATGAGATGAGAAGACGACCGCGAGCGAGATTAGACGTGGGGTAGGGTTTCCTCTCGGAGCCAAACGCAGATTCAGATTTACAGCCTGTAACGGCTCGTGTGGCGGGTTTAACTGATTCATAAGGCTTGCTGATTCGTCTCGATCATTACGAACAGATCAGGGTGGAAGCGGACAAATTAAACGCCTCCATATTAATGCGCTGATACTCGTCTAGAAAGGAGATCGATATTTCCAATATCTGCTCTAGGAATGCAAGAATGGCTTGGAGGACGCGAGAAGATACCATTTCACCAGTTCAAAATCTGACTCGTCGGTAATAAAAGATGCCAGGATGAATCAAGGACGCTCATTGGGTAAAAAGAGAAAAGCCATTTTCCAAATGACCTCACTGAATAAAAACCATAGATGTATTTAAAACTCTGACTCAATAGCGATTGAGATGCACAGCAGCATTCGAGTCGGGGATGGGTCAAAGATCACGGGCGCACACAGAGCCGAGGGGGAGGAACTGAGGCTGAATGGAAACAGATGAGGGGAACATCAATCGACGTCCTGCTCCGAAGCCTTGCTGCCATGTCAACCCGCAAAAGGACAATGATCAATCCCGGTACCCAACGGCCCACGGACGTGATGCTCATCATTAAATGGCTATGGGATGTCGATAGTCCTGTCGAAGGACACAGATGAGGCGGGTGACCCTTGACTTCTAAAGGTCAAAAGGGCACAAGGCACACGCTCTACCTCCCCTCCTGCGCTCGCCTTCCTGTCAGGCTGCGTTACACGCCACGTTCGGCTCCCGGCTAATTAATTTACAAGATTCCCTGGGGTGACCGTGACAGTCAACCATTTGCGGAAAGATGGTAAGAAGGAAAGAGATATGACGACAAAGACGGAGACGAAAAGAACACCGTGAGACAGAAATGAGAGGGTGGGATGAATGAGTGATGCAGCTAGAAAGGAAGGAACCAGTGTGAGAACAAAGAACAGAAACTGAGAATAAAAAGTACAGAATGATGAGCAATATGACATTGAGAGAGAGAGAGAGAGAGAGAGAGAGAGAGAAAGCGAGAGAGAGCGGGAGAAAACAAGAAAGTCCGAAAGTCTCGACCCCTGACATGCCCCATTTTTTACTCGGATCGAGAAAAGACCGTTAGGAATTGAGGTCATACTTTTTTCTTGTTTACTTGTTTTCTCTCTCTCTTTTTCTTTCCTTGGTCATCGGCTGCTCGCTGGAAAGTCACCTTGGCACCTTCACAGCATTTTCAGCAGAAAACCTCGCTGTGCCTCTCTCCCGACTAACAGTGATCTAGTGCTCGCTGGAGAGACCTCCTGAATAGACAGCCTGCTACTAACTGAACTCTGCGTAAGGTGCCAGTATAATACATGTCTGCCTTCAACACTTGTTCAAATACCATCTGGGCTCGTCTATACTCGAAAGGCTACGCCGATGAAAAACGAGGATGCTGAAAGCGGACGGTATTGATGCCTTCGCTGCTGTTTACAAAACACGAAGCATGGGCTATTCAAGCTGGAAACCACAACCTCCGGCTCAAAATTCAATCAATATCTAAAATGCCGGCTCCCAAAACCTTCTACGTGGGAGAAAACATTTCTTCTGCTCTTTCCCAGATGGACAGACATATCGAAACTATTTTCCTATTTCAATAGTAGAGGGAGTTAGGTATCGCCGTGCCAAGCTACAGTAATTTATTCTCCTGTCAGATCATAGAAGAGTTTCGCTAAGAAATTTCAACCAATACCAAAACCAAGGGGGATTGTCAGGCAAATCTTTACCTAAATGTAGCTTTTGTCTTTTATGAAGACTTACTATGGATAAGCCTCCTGGCACGACGTTATATTTTGGATCGAAACATAGCCTACCATCTTCCTATCAGGCTAGCGTCTCCTTAAAAAAAGTGCAAATCTGACTGAAATATAATTCCGTGGTTGGCTCTGCTGGATATTCCTCTGTCCTTATGAATATACCAGTGTGGAAACTGGTATGAGACGTCGTTCCTTTATAACGGTGATCAACGTTTCCAATGCCTGCTGGATCATTAAAGGTAACCTTTACGTTACAATGTGGATAGCTAAAGCCCGAGGAGGTTTAGCTAACTGGTAACTGTCTTCCATCAAAAAACAAACAAACAAACAAACAAACAAACAAAAAGCATCGAATTTGTGTCAGACATCCTCCCACACATGATTTAACACATTTAAAGGTGCGATAATCAATATTTTTCATTTCTTATTAGTACGAATAATGCGTTAAATGATTTAGAAATGATAAACGATGATAGCCTTTGTTTCAGAACAAGTGTATTACATAGCTGGTAAAAAACAAAAAACCCGCCTTCTGGTCCGGAATATATGTATGTATTTGGATTGGCCTCTTGTCAGTCATTTTACAGCCACACCCCCAAGGCCCTTTCACATCCTAATAACTCATTATATATGTTTATAGTGTTGTAACTTGGCTTTCAAGCAGCTGAATGTCAGTTAGCATGCTAAGTCAAGTTCAACTATGGATGGAAATGGGAGCAGGCTCATGAGTAATAAATAAATAAATAAATAAATCGTTCAAATGTTATTCACCTCCACTCATTTACCTGTTAGAGACCTTTTTAAGCCCTGACAAGTCTTACTTAACGTACCCCTGAAGAAAATCGAATCGTTCAGTTAAAATTGCGACGGATGGTTGACGCTCTTCGGACGAATGGCAAAATGTCTAAGTTTAAGCTAGACTGACCTGGTTGACTAAAAACCTTCACAGACATACAAACCCCTTCTTTTGATCACTCTTACACATGGCAAGGTGTTTAAAGTGTTTGTTTTATGATGGAATCCTTTTGAGGAAATTCATCTGAGTGCTAGTCTTGTCACCGCAGTGACTTTTGCTACATTTTTAAGTAACACAGGAGCAACAGGGACGCGTTATTGCATCATAATATACAAGAGCCAATCAGGTTTCAACATGCAAATGCACACCATGAAAAAAAAAAAAAAACTTTGCTTTGTTGTTTTGCGCTATTACATGAGTTTACCAGAGAAAACGTCTCAAATGGACATATTCAGGGAATCTTTTTGAGGCGTGTAAAAGTGTTGGCACCTCTAGCCATTTTTGGTGAATGCTTAATGTGGTAGGAATAACTACTTCATTCACATATACATGAAATCAAAAAAGCACAGACTCAAACAGCGTTCTTACCGACGTGTTCTGGCACTGTATACAGGAGCTGTTGAATCGCACGGCTGGGACGCGCTGGATTTTGCTCTGGATGCTGAACACACATTCGTAGTTCTTTTGACCCGACTGGGGCTGGGGAAGGTTTCGAGCTCGCAGTGTGATTGGTCGAACGACACCCGCTGGAACCAGGATATCGCTGCTGTGCAGGATCTGGGGGCAACCCTAAAGATGGAAGAAGAACGATGAGATGAAACCATTTAATCGTTAACACACCTCAAGTCATTCTACACTGAAGAGCACCGAATCTGGACGTATTTACATTCATTAGCCATCTTTTCTTAAGAAGAACCATTACTTCCACTCTACTGGACTGACAACAATGACTATGGTTCATACAAAAGGAACCAGCATTCACACACACACTGAGCCAGATGTGCTACGAGAAAGAAGGAGGCTGTTAGGAGACGCCGAGGAAAAGGCAGAACAAAAGGAGGTTAAAAAGCCCATTACAGAGCTGCCGCGTCCCTCTGCAGCGTTTTTTACTTATTTATTTATTTTTTACAATTTTTTACGAGCTGCAGGTTTTCCTTGCCGCACCACACTGATGAAGCGGTAAATGAATATCGTCTTCGATATCATTACAGCCTTGTCTGGCTGGAACTGATCGAAGCATTCATCAAAGCCACTGGTATTGACACCTTCACTAATAACGCCGCGCTAGCCTACCGTACTGACGAGAAATATTCTCAGTGTTCAGGATGTGCACTTCAGATATCTTTTTTTATAAAGCACAGCAGAGATGTGACAAAGATCCTGGGAGATTTACCTCAGCTAAGAAGGCAAGGGCGGAAAATCTAGGGAAGAATGGAAAGATTTCGCTAACTGTGAAGCTAACTACTGTACCTACTAGTTGCTTTCATTTTCTAGTAGCATGTTGTATTTTAATGTTAAAGACAACAAGGACTGCTAAGTCCAGTGCATGAGTGTCCCTACTCCAGCTGTCTTTAGTCAAACTCCAAATACAACAATTATTGCACGATGCCGAGTTTGGTCAGTCCTCTTTTTCTCAGTTTCCTCGCAAATCGCCTGTGTCCTACCATCAGGTCACCACACAGACTTCTACAAACTATCAGCACCACAACATTAGGTCTTGGCAACAACTGTAGATATGTGTGTGTATATATATATATATATATATATATATATATATATATATATATATATATATATATATATATATGTGTGTGTGTGTGTGTGTGTATATATATATACACACACACACACACACACACGAACTTCATGACTCATTTGTTATGCTGTGGCTATTTTGATGACACTGAAATGCAAGCATATATTCTAAGTGATCAATTAAATTTTTTATAGTATTGTTTGTTTCTTTGTCTCTTCCCTGCAAATATACAAATGATAATCTGCTAATTGAAATTCGATTGTATTTTTTTGCACCTGGCATTTTACATATATATATATATATATGTGTGTGTGTGTGTGTGTGTATATATATATACACACACACACACACACACACGAACTTCATGACTCATTTGTTATGCTGTGGCTATTTTGATGACACTGAAATGCAAGCATATATTCTAAGTGATCAATTAAATTTTTTATAGTATTGTTTGTTTCTTTGTCTCTTCCCTGCAAATATACAAATGATAATCTGCTAATTGAAATTCGATTGTATTTTTTTGCACCTGGCATTTTACACACATATACATATATATATATATATATATATATATATATATATATATATATATATATATATATATGTGTGTGTATATATATATATATATATATATATATATATATATATATACACACACACACACACACACACATATATATATATATATATATATATATATATATATATATATATATATATATATATGTAAAATAAAAGTATTCTTGACCTCTTATTTAAATAGCTGCATGCCCCATTATTGCGTCGTTGTATTCTCATATTAATACAACGGTATTGTGGTATTATCACACCCCAAAAAAGACTATTCATATTCAACACTTTAGTTTGGAAATTCAAAAATCTATTTGCAGGAACATTAACATTTTTGGGCACAACAATAGTTGCCTTATACACACCCAGCCTGTCACCATAAAAAAATTAAGATTAAACAAATTGAATTATCTGGGTCTTCCAATAAGTATGTGAATGCTATTGCTGTGACTTTACTTATTTAAAAAGTATACGGTTTAAAATGAGAACTTTACAGATTTAGCGTTAATGAAGTAGTTGCTACAGCGGGCAAATCACCTAATAGCTTACATTTCATACATAACATCCATTTTCAGTTAGCCAGTTCGCAAAAAGTGTGTGAACGGCTTTTCGCAAAAGACCTAAATACGGGCTATCTTCTTCTTCTCAGTGATGAGCGGGTGTCAGAAACGGAAAGTTGTGCAGCGCCACCTTGTGTACCGGGGTATTTTTGCTTTTCAATAAGCGCCATCTACTGTCAGGGAGTGAATTTACACTTTCATTCAGCGCGTCGTCCGCGTTTAACGCCTGGGTGTGAACACACACACAAAAAACATCCTGGTATGAAAGGGCCTTTAGGCCCTGTTTACACTAGGGGGCATACCCGCATACCTATTGCTACGGTTATGCCTGTCGTCTACACTACTGCGACGTTTCCCACCCTCGAAAACGGAGACTTTTGGAAATGCCAAAGACCCCGTTTTAGTTTGACAACTCCAGGCTCATGTTTCAGTGTAAACAGACCAAAACGAAGACTTTTGAAAAGGAAGGCGTGGCTTCGCCCACATTCGCCCCCTGCTCGGGTCTTCTGGATCATCGCGTATCCTTCCCTGATTCGTCAAGCCCCTATCATACGACCGTTACGCTACCTTGATCGCATACACAACAACACGGAGACTGAACCGCATGCTTTGCTGGCTTTGTCATCATTCTTAGCAGCCATTGTGCAGTTCAATTCTGTATTTTATAACACTGCAGCTGCCTACATGCACAGGAGGCGAGCTACGATTAGAGAAATCGGCAACAAATCTCATTTCAACCTCATTAAGCCCTACATGGAACGCCGGTTTGTTGTGCCTGTCGGTGACTAGCAACCAACTTCCCGTTTACACTTGTATGCGCATACCCAGTGTGCATGAATGGTCACGTGACATGCGTTTTCGGTCGTGTAGTGTGGACGGGGATCATTTCTGAAACACGGCGGATCGTTTTCTTTTTAAAAACGCAGCACCAGTGTAAACAGGGCCTTAATCAGCAAGCTATCATATCTAAACTTTATTTTATTTATTTTTTAAACCATAACTGGAACACCAAACTGCAGTTAATAATTATGGATGCTAAATGAATATAAATGTTCAACTGTAAGGTATTTTCTTAAAATATGTGGCTATAGCATACCATACCTTTTAGAAAATGATGTGCAATTTATCTCAGCAGACTTTCACAAAACATTTAAAAATGTTTTTAAGAAAAACTCGAGTACACGCCCCAGCTTGGCATTTACCCGTAGCTGCTCTCTTTTAGCCTACTCTTTGGGTTGACCAGCTTTCCGAAATATTCAATTCTAACACACGATAGATCACCAGAACTATCTTGTCTGGCTTCCCAGCTCTTAAACTGTAAAAGTTCTATATATAAATAAACATCAGCTCCACCGGGAGCAAAAAAATAAACAAATAAAGTGTTCATCCTGGAAAAAATTGCTGATTTCTGGCACCACCTGGTGAGCAAAACGCTCCTTTGGGCATCTTTACCTGGTCCCGGAACACCTTACGACCTTCACACGCAAAGGAAGAAGGCCATTTTAGACGACATGGTGCTGCGGCCGTGTCCGCTTCGTCCTCTGCTGCAGCTGTGCGTTAGGGTGCGTTTAGTGTGATCTGTTATCTGTTTAACACTGAACAATAATCAAGGAGGCTGTAAAAGTAATTTGCCGGCGCAGGAGTCATAAATCAGAGCCGAGGCCGCCTGGCTCCACGGCGCGCCACACTGCCGAGAGTTTAACAATGATGCAACTCTCTGCGCAGTGCCGCCATCCATCTCCACTCGGCCAGCTGATTCGGCTTGCTCGGCGCATCGGTACGCCGATAAATCTCATTTTCATATCGGGGAGTTATGAAAAGCGAGATTTACTCCCTGCTGAGGCACAGGGGAGGCACAGGTGGTGAAGTGAAGGTAGCAGGGGAGGAGGGGAAGTGCGCGATCAGAGCGCGATATGAATCCAATTTATCAGGGTAAATGAATCGGCTTTAGTTCTGCACAGAGGATGGGAAAAAAAAAAAAAGAAGAGGCTGGAGTTAACCCTGGAAATGATGAACGACCGCACGTCATCCAAACAACCGAGGAGAACCTTCCTAAAGAAAATCAGCCAGCAGAGCGAGTGTTTTACTCATTCGACCGAAACAGCAGGCTTTAATTAACGAGGGAACGACGAGGGTTTAATGTCGCAGAGGAACATCATGACTGGCTGACTGACACGGTTCGGGAACCGGGATTCGTTTCAGCCACTAAACGCGCGACGCTTTCCACGGCCTAGCGTGTAACTCGTCTCGCTGTGCTTAGAGCTACTGCAGGACGAAGCTGGAGTAAAGTGACAGTGCGGAGGAAGACTCAGACACAGCACACACACCGAGAAGAACACGACGGAAGGAGAGAGAGCGAAACGGAGACAAACAGATAGGAAGAAAAGCAGGAGGACTGAGATAATAGAGGAGGGGGGGGGGAGTAAAATGGAGAATGATGAGGAGAGAGTGAGTGTATTTGTACGAGCCATTTCGCTACATGGTTACTCAGGCTTGTGTGCATTCGAGTGGGTTACATGAGGGTTTTTCAGCCCAATCCAATCCATTTCAGAGTGCTTTTACAAAAAGATGATTCAAAGAGCAGGAAAAAAGGGTAGAGGGGGAAAAAAAAAATTAAAAACCACAGCGGCATGAAAACATATATAGATATTTAGCGCAGGTGAGTCCGCTAATGGATCATAATGGACTTTTCATCAAGTTTCCTCTCCACTTTTTTTTTTTTTTCAAAGAATGGGACTCAGGTGCTCTGTTCCAAATTTCCTCAAAAAAGCCAGACTGGATCATTAGTTCCATCTTGCTTTCTAATTTGCTAAATAAATCTTTTTTTTTAAAAAATCCCTCCTGAAAATTCTTTCTATAACTAATAGAAACTCAGCTGAGAGAAAAAGAGAAAGAGAGAGCGAGAGAAAAAAAGAAACGTACAGGAGTTTTGACTAAAAAACAAACAAACCAAAAAAAAAGGTAGACAAATGATGATCGATATTCACTGTGTGAAATATCCAGTGTGTATGATGGACCTTTCAGAGCCTGTTGCTGTTCTTTATCAATAATTAAACCGCTAACGTCCCTCTGCACAAACCCTGCTGCTTTGCTTGGAATATAAACAGGACTGATAACGGCTGGTGTTATCATTAATCCAACTCAAAGCGCCGCTCCTCCACTAGACCCATTTCCATTCTGCAAACACATATTGTGTTGAGATTATACGTCACATCAACCAGCGGCTATATGCTGTAATCTTCAGGCTGGGTGTGAATCCCTTCCCTCAGCACTGTCTGTGTTCTCAGCACAAAGGCACCATCAAGAACATTTTTAAGGCCGACTCCCTTAATGTCAGCTGCCTCGTTTTCATTAATGAGATCCAATCTGCAGTTAATTACAAATTAAACAACTCGGCGATGGAGTGTTTGCTGAATGTGGTTTAAAGGGTACAGATAGAGTGAAGGGCTTGTTAAGAAGGGATTAAGAGGAGAGCATGCTGGGATATCACGCCCAATTCTCATTACTTACTGTTGGACAATAAGGACATTATTTAGGCTAATTTGGCGTTTGGTTTTGTGCTCTTATTTTTCTGAAGCATTGAATGGTGAGCCATGATTAAACACTCGATCCTTACACTGAAACTGAATGATGAACGCTGATGATGAACTGTACTGAGACCCCTTAATGCGAACCTTAATCATGAATTAATTATGATGAACCCCTAATGGTGAAGCCTAACGGTGGAACATTACAGTTAAGCGTAACAGGGAATCCTAATGGTTACATTGATCCTTAATGGTGAATCCTTGTGGTAAACCCTTTTGCTTAATGCGAAACGGGAACACTTACAGTAAACCCTAATGATGAATCCTTATGTCGGTTCTTAATGGTTAGTCCTAATAGGGAACTCTCACGATGAACCCCCAATAGTGAGTTCTGATGATCAACACCAGGGGTAAACACACTGAACCCTACACTACTACTACCACCGAGGGTTCGACGTATAATTCAAAGTGCTCAGTTTTCTAAAAAAGTTTTACTTGGAACCGTTTCTGATGGGGAAACTAGTGGGATCTTTACATTAAACCCTAACATTGAGTCCTAATGATGAACCGTACATTGAACCTTTAGGGTGAACCCTTATACTTTTAGTGGGGGAAAAAAGTCCATCCTTAATGATTCTTCGATTGTTCCTTTGTAGGAACCTTTAACGATTCAAGAAAAAAAGATTAAATAAAGGCTGGAAAGTAAAACCTCTAATAACCGCTTGTACTCTAATGGTAAACCCATACAGTTAACCCTAACCCCATCAAGGTGCCACTGTTGAGCCCTTAACCCTATCTGCTCCACGGGCGTCGTATCATGGTTGCAATCTGACCCCAATTTCTTAGGACGCTGGGATATGCAAAGAGACGCAATTTGCTATATTGTAGTGTAAATATGTGACAAATAAATAAAATGTAATGGTGACCATTTACAGCTAATCCTAATGATATACCCAATTACTGTACATTGCCCTAATGGTAAACCGTTACAGTTAACCTTAATGGTGAACCCTAATAGTGAACCCTTACAGATAAGCCTAATAGTGAACCCTTACAGTTAAGCCTAATGTTGTACCTTACAGTTAATCCTAATGGTGAACCCTAAGGTTGAATCTTACAGTTAATCCTAATGGTGAACCCTTACAGTTAAACCTAATGATGAACCCTAATGATGAACCCTAATGGTGAACCCTAACAATGAACCTTACAGTTAATCCTAATGGTGAACCGCTTATAGTTAACCATAATGCTGCATCCTAACAGTTAAGCCAAATGGCGAACCCTAATGGTGAACCCTTACGGTTAACCCTAACCTTCAATCCTAACAGTGATCCTAATGTTGCACCTTAATGGTGAACCTTTATACTCTTAGGGAAATCAAGGTTTCCTATCTGAAAGAATCCTTAACTATACAGAAAGCACTTGAAGAATCCTTAAAGAAAGAAAGAAAAGGCTGTATAATGAATCTTAACGGTGAACTATTACCAAGATCTATAACGATTCTGTAATTCTTGATAATTAACCTTTACAAGAAACCCGGAATCCTTATGGAGAAACCCTTATCCTTGAGCAGATGGTGAACCCCTACAGTTGACACTAATGGAACAACCTTACGCTGATCCCTTTCGGTGAACCCTATTAGTACATTTTAATACAATGTGAACCCTTACAGTAAACTCTGGTGATGAATCCTACTCATCTGCATCTGACCGGAAAGGAAAACATAGAGAAATCGTATCCGCTTCACGGCAGGCGTGAATGGAGCTACGCGTTCAGGTTGATGGCTCTTTACTTCCTGTTTAATAACTCATGTTGGCATGTTGATTTTTGAATTTTGATGTTGAATTATCGAATAAACCTGCAGTATCGCCGGTATTGTTTTTACCATTTCCTGTAAATCTTTCAGGTTAAGTACATTAAGCATGGTTATTATTATTTTTAGCATTATCCTGAGCTGTACGTAGACGTATGTAACTGTATCCAGGCCGGGAGCAGCTGCTTCGTTCCCCAGCAGGCCCTTTTCCTAATACTGATTAGCACCCCATTAGGCGAGTCCTGCTAACTTACTGCCTGCTGACAGTCTCTCCATTAACCTTACAGTGCATAGGCCAGTTATCACACTGCTAAGCATTATTGTCTGTTGAAACATTAAAAGCTTGAACGGGGGAGAAATAATAGTCTTGCCATGAATGCACAGAGCCACGAACGCACACACACAAAGGCACACAGACCTATACGCACTGACACACAAACAAACGCAATGCAATCTTTCACTACGTGCTGACCGCTGGAAAGACAAATGAGCTGTTGATTGCACAAATTCCCAAGCAACCAATTGCTCGGTCACTCACTCAATTTCTCTCATTTTTCCATCACTTCCTCCCTGCTAATCCCATTTTCAGGCTCTGTATGCTATAAGCCGTGAAATATGCTCCCTTCGCTCAGTGGGGAAACAGCAGAAAAAAAAAAGAAAAAAAAAAACCCTCCCAGCTCCAAATCGTTTGGGAACTGTTCCAATTAAAAATGTCGCATGATGTATTCACAAAGTAGATGCTGATGGAGCGGCTAAACAGACGCGAGCGCGACTCGCATCCGTCGCTCGGCTAATGCTCTTAAACTGTGACTGGTGGTTAAAGGAATACTTCACCTATACAAGCTACAAGCTAACGGGAGTGAGAAAGACTGCTAACTAGGGAGAGTTTTTAACTGCATTTGCACAACAGGACCATAGCAGCTTCTTGGGGGTAAATGACTGCAGTAAGATAACCTTTAAGAGCAGGAGCAGGATGGGCCAGGTTTATATTTTAATTACGAGATTGAAGAGAGGACGACGTCTTCGTAATGGATTCACTAAAAAGTAAATGAGCGACTTGCACTGGAAATACACTCGCCACAAACAGGTGCATCACAAAAAATTTGAATATCGTGGAAAGGTTCATTTTTTCCCCCGTAATTTAATTCAAAATGCGGAACTTTCATATACTGTAGATTCATTACACATAGAGTGAAATATTTCAAGCCTTGTTTTGTTTTAATCTCGATGATTACGGCTTACAGCTCACGGAAATCAAAAGTCCAGTATCTCAAAATATTAGAATAAAGGATTTATAATAGAGAAATGTCGACCTGAGAAGACTCTAATCTGCGAATTAACTCAAAACACTTGCGAAGGTTTCCTGAGGCTTTAATCTCTCAGTCTGGATCAGTACACACGACCACAATCACGGGGAAGATGAAAGTAAATGTTGCGTTTCATTTGGAAATCAAGGTCCCAGAGTCTGGAGGAAGAGTGGAGAGGAACAGAATCCGAGTTGCTTGAAGTCCAGTGTGAAGTTTCCACAGTCAGTGATGATTTGGGTTGCCATGTCATCTGCTGGTGTTGGGCCACTGTGTTTTCTCAAGTCGAGAGTCGATGCAGCGTCTACCAGGAGATTTTAGAGCACTTCGTGCTTCTATCTGCTGACGAGCTTTATGGAGATGCTGATTTCCTTTTCCAGCAGGACTTGGTACCTGCCCACAGTGCCAAAACTACTAGTAACTGGTTTACTGACCATGGTGTTACTGTGCTTGATCGGCCAGCCGACTCGCCTGACCCGAACCCCATAGAGAATCTACGAGAGACGCCAGACCCGACAATATAGACGAGCTGAAGACCGCCATCAAAGCAACCTGGACTTCCAGAACACCTCAGCAGTGCCACAGGCTGATCGCCTCCATGCCACGCCGCACTGACGCAGTAATTCATGCAAAAGGATTAAATCCACGACCGAGTATTAAGTACATAAATGAACATACTGTTCACAAGGTCGACATTTCTGTATTATAAATTCTTTATTCGAATATTTTGAGATACTGGATTTTTGATGATCTGTAAGCCGTAATCATTAAGATTAAAACCAAAAAGGCTTGAAATATCGCACTTCATGTGTAATGAACACAGGATTTCGTGGAGTTGTTTTTTTCTGTGATTGCTGCGGCCAAAAATCAATCAAGTCTTTTGTGATTTTTTGCGGAAAACTACTTGAACTGGTGAATAGCACGACATAGTCTTGCACGGTCTTTCGCAGTGATGTTTGTTGGTAAACGAGACCTGTTAGCTGTTCTCGTGTTCGACGCACGTGAATTCGAAGAGGGCTTTGGCTGAATGTGCGTTGTGATGACGTCACATGACGCGTTTTGGCACAAATATGCGGAAATCTGCGGTAATCCATTTATGCGATCGCAAAATCCTGGAGGGACTAACTATTGACCCTATATTTTTCCATGCATAACCATGGTTCTTTAACCCATTATCTCCATACGTTAGCTTGGGTATCATATGTTTTTACCTTAGTATCAACCCCATTTTAAACTAGCTTATGTTTTATATTATGCTGTGTATTGTTAGCACCTTAGCTAGCTAAGAAGAAGAAGATTAGCATAATACCATGCTAATAAACAATAACAGCTCCTCTTGCTATGCTCATGTCTTCACAATTTTATATAACAATTTAATCAAACAGCAAAATATTTCCATTTTTTTTCTTTACCGTACGTTCACACTAACAAGCGACAGACAAGCATTCATTTTCTAAGACCGTGACGCAGAACAACGATTCCAGCGACCGCTGCAAACATCAAAGCGACAGTGCGATGGACGACCTTTCACTTGAGCTTTTCTTAATTTTACGTAAACTGCGCATGAAGAATATTCAGAAATGGTTAAAAGCATACGTTTAGAAAGGAAGTGCTACGTTTTGTAGTGTTCGTCATCTCTTCTTGTTCGGTTAGGGTGACCAGTTTCCTCTTAAACTCAGTGACTTCACTCCTGGCTAGGCTGTGGACATGTTCCTCAAACCCATCTCTATCTCTCTGAGCGAAAGTATGAAGTGGCAATTAAGGGACCCACTTGAGTTGTTTTGCTCCGTTTTGTCGCAAACCTCACTAAAAAGCTCAAGAAAACATCTCTGAGCCTCTTAGAACGTTCTCCGATTGGGTTATCAGAGTAGAGGATGCCGATGTGAACCCCTCTGGCAGGAAGGCTTTCGCTAATGCTAAAACGCAGATAGCTTATCGCCTCTGGCTGGCGTGGAAGCAGCGGAGAGTCGAAGTAGAAATCTGGAGCACAGCGTGGGAGTGAGCAGAATGGCTCCAGCTCCACGTCAACCGGTGGGCAGCAGCAGGCTCGGTGGGACTTTTCCCATCGGCCCTGGAGACCAAACGAGTGGCTGACAGAAACCTGCCGCGTCGCTTCCTGTGTGTCCGGGGCGTCTGGAGGCGCACTTCCTGCTGAGCTAATGGCTCCGGTGTCACTCATCCCACAATTAATTACCTCTGGCCACCGGGTGTTAATGAAAGAGTCGCCCCACTGAGACCCGGAGGGGAAAAGGAGTGCGTGTATGTGTGTGTGTGTCCGTGTGTGGGGGGTGAAAGCATGAGAGATGGAGGAGAGAGTAAGGGAAAATGAGTGTGAGATGAGAGTCACAGAGAGAGAGAGAGAGAGAGAGAGAGCGAGAGTAAGAAAGAGAGGGATGAAAGAAGAGAAACACAGGAGGTTCATTTGATATGCAGGACTCCCTCTGGGAAAAGGACAGCGTGTGTGTGTGTGTGTGTGTGTGAGCATGTGTGTTGGTGCACTTATCCATTAGTCTCAATGATCCTCTCCCTGCAGTGCTGGTCTTTAAGGTTAAACATCGACATGAGCTAATTAAGCTGTGTGTAATGATGAATGCTATGGAAAAGGCGGATGTTACAGTACTCTAGCTGGGCTGTCAGTCAAACAGCGCTTGCTAAGCTAACGCTAACCAACAAACACCTCGGGGCGGGCGTGGTGGGACACAGAATCAATAAATAAAACAGTAATAAGCTTCGGCTTTGCTTAGACGTGTACTATTACATTTCCATGTAAACAGTGATGAGTAGTTGAACCGCGAAGGGATGCATTAGCGTTTTCAACGTCAACATGATTACATACATTACACACTTGTAAATAATGACTGTAGTCACTCGTGTAAAAGAATAAACATATCCCTCTCTTAACCGTATGGAATCGCTGTTTGCAAAGGACTAATGGACGCGTTCAGCACAGCTGCACTTTACAGAGATGTTTTTGTACTAAGGAGTCTTGTTTGGAAAAGTTGGATAGGAAAAGCGCTGGGCAAAGCACCAAAATCTAATCTAATATTGATATGGTACGGAGATGTTTATTTAACGTCGATGGAAGGAGTCTCCAGTGTCTGTGCTTTATAATAGTCAGGACGTTTTCCACCATGGGAAAGTCTTCAGGACAGAGGTGGGGGTTTTTTTTTTTTTTGGCTTGAGCTTCCAGAGAGAGGAAAAGAAGAGAGACTGGTAAGGGAAGCTGTGATAACAGGAACTGACCGCTTTCGTGGGCGTTTCACAACAGAGATGTATTTGATTTTTTTTTTTTTGTCTGCACTTATACAGTGCTTTTTTTTTTGTTAAAACCTTAGCGGTTCTACAAAGCGCTTTACACTGGTTCTCATTCACCCATTCACACACACACACACACACCCCAATGGTAGCAGAGCTGCCATGCAAGGCGCTAGCTTGCCATCGGGAGCAACTTGGGGTTCAATGTCTTGCCCAAGGACACTTCGAACAGCCAACCCTACGATTAGCGGACAACCCGCTCTACCACCTGAACCACAGCCGCCCAGCTACAAATGGATTAAAAAACAAAAAAAAACAAACAAAAAAAAAAACACAACACAAAGATCGGTGGCTTCATGGTTAGCACGTTTGCCCCGCACCTCCGGGGGTTGGAGGTTCGAATCCCACCTCCGGGGAGGTTCGAAACCCGAGTCGTGCTTCGGGGGGTTTCCTCTGGATGCCCTGGTTTCCTCCCCCAGTCCAAGTTATAGGTTGATTGGCATTTCCAAATTGTCCATAGTGTATGAATGTGTGCGATTGTGCGCTGCGATGGGTTTGGAATTGTGTTGCACCCCGAATTCCCTAGGACAGGTTCCAGGCTCCCCCTGTATAGGATAAGCAAGCGGTGTGGAAAATGGATGGCTGGATGGATGGGTAAAATTTGAAAAAAGTGGTTCAAGAGAAATAAATACACATGCTGAAATAGGAAAAATACCACCTTCACCTTAGGCTGCATCACACCACCCTGCTATTGATCACTGATATCCCTACTTCCTACCATTTTGTTCCTTACTTACCGTACGTATGTGACCTTTCTGCAATCTGCACACGTACACTGTGGCAATAAGAGCTCAGACGTCATTTATTACTGTCTACTAAGTTTTACTCAGGTGAAAAGCATTGAAAAGTCATTTTTGGCAACCCTACAATAAGCAAGTAAAGTCAACCTGAACCAAACAGAGATTAAGCTTCGTTATTAGCAGCTATCAGAGAACTGTGATTTAAGAGTGCAAGTGGATATAAAACGGTGTTAAACGAAGCATTTCCCGGACAACCGGGATGCGAAGCAGGCTTTGGGGCCAAACAGGACAATAATGTCTCATCTGTGCAGTGCAAACGCCATCGAGCGTGATAAATCCAGCTCCTAAATCTGCCACACATCTTTATCCCGCCAAGACTAACTCCGTCATAAAAGTTTTATATCTTAGGCCCCGAAATTCCCATCCCGCAGCCTGCAGGGACTCGTCTCATTCGCTGTTGACTCACGATTCTTTCTCTGTTAAAAGGCAGACGTTTTTTTTTTTGTTGTTTTTTTTTTTACAGCTCGCTCATGGCTCCGTTTCTCGAGCGGACGGCGGAGAAGTCAGGAAGGAAGGAACGGTTTGTAATTAAGGGTCGCGGATCAGCCGTGGGCAAAGGTCAAAAGCCACCTGTTTACCCAAACAGCATGTGAATCCTCGTGTGTCCCTGCAATGCATAACAAATGGGGGTAATACAAAACCCGTTAGCCAGCCTTGTATGGAAATGGTGAATTTGAATAGATGGCGAGTGCAGTGCTGAGTGTAACGTGGCCTGGCAGCTGTGCTCAGTGCTGCTTAAAGGCACAACATAAAGATTCATGGCGCATCTAATTGGCCATGCGAAGGTCAACGAATGGACGTGCGGAAATGAGGAATTTCCACGAGGAGCGCGGACGAGCGCGTCTTTCGACACGCGGACATATGGCTCAGGCCGAAGCCGCTTCGCACTCGGTGCTATCGCTCACAGCAAACAGTGCGAACAAAAACACAGGAGAGAGAGAAAGAAACAAC
>NC_071259.1:29227219-29377219 GCF_023375685.1 Ictalurus furcatus | reverse complement strand
GAAGAAGGAGAAGAAGAAGATGAAGAAGGAGAAGAAGAAGAATCGCAGATTAAAGTTGCAACCAACTTCATTAATATCAGAATTTAATACATTAATTACATTTCATTTTTAAAACAGTATATTTCCATGCACTTTTTTTTGCCGGATTGGGCAATAAAAATATAAAGACTGAGGCAACATGCAACAGGAACGAATGAATAAGTTATTTTTGTCAAAAGTGCCATAGATCAAAAACCAGATTAAATATATTGGTAAGAAAATATACATTTCTATTTAAATGTATTCATTTATTAAAAACTAGACAGGTAAAGCTCTTGACAAAGTTTGATGTCGGCTTGACAAAATTGAATAATCTTGATAATCTTAAATTATTAATCCGCTTGAAATCTGAAGGTAGTGTGCAGTTTTAAGAAAGAAAGAGACAGATAGATTGGGTGCCAATATTTGTAGAGTTAATTGGATAGACAGACAGACTGGGTGCCAAAACGTGTGGAGTTGATTAGATAGATAGATAGATAGATAGCCAATATTTGTAGAGCTGATTGGATAGATAGATAGGGTGCCAATACTTCCAGAGTGGGTAGCTATATAGGGTGCCAGTACTTGTAGAGATGAATAGATAGATAGATAGATAGATAGATAGATAGATAGATAGATAGAGTGCCAATATTTGTAGAGCTGATTGGATAGATAGAGTGCCAATACTTGTAGAGTTGCTTAGACAGATAGATAGATAGAGTGCCAATACTTGCAGAGTTGACTGGATAGATAGATAGGGTGCCAATTCTTCCAGAATTGGGTAGCTATATAGGGTGCCAGTACTTGTAGAGATGAATACATAGATAGATAGATAGGTAGATAGTCGATACTTATAGAACTGATTAGATAGCTCGATAGATAGATAGATAGCCAATACTTCAAGACTTGGATAGATAGATAGGGTGCCAATACTTGTAGAGTTGATTAGATAGACAGATAGATAGATACAGTGCCAATACTTGAAGAGTTGATTGGATAGATAGGGTGCCAATATTGTAGAGTTAGACAGATACCTAGGGTGCCAATTCTTCTAGAGTTGGGTAGACATATAGGGTATCAGTACTTGTAGAGTTGAACAGATGGATAGATAGATAGGGTGTCAATATTTGTAGAACTGATTAGATAGATAACCAACACTTCTAGACTTGGATAGATAGATAGGGTGCCAATACTTGTAGAGTTAGATAGATACAGTGGGTACTTTACCTGCATATTTCAATGCATTCATTTATTCAAAAATAATCTGCTTGGACCACTCTAGGGCAAAAATAAATAAATTAATAAATAAATAAAAACCTAGTAAGGAATAAAAAGGTGAACAAGGAAAGTTAATAGGTAGTAACATTAGTTAACACGTTAAACATATCCTTTCGATGTGTTTCGACAACTACTGAACTGAGCTTAGTTATTTAGCTAGCTTAAAAAAGCTAAATTAGCTAACATTAACTGAAACATCAACTTGTAGTTAAGTAACCTCAGTTAGCTAGTACGATAAAAGTGATGGTAGTGAGTTAATATAGTAAAAGTTGGTTTATGGAAATAAACCGTGTGACATTTCATTAAAAGCCTGCTTGCATCACAAAAGTTTTCCAACTCCATGAAGTTGGCCAACACAAAAAAATCCGAATTCCAGCGCGTGTTCGTTAAATGTCACTTACACAATACCATACTTTAATCCTGAATAAGCGATTTGCAGATTTATGTTTATTTCACGCTCGTATTTGGGTGAAATGAGATTAAAATCAAAAAGCAAGCTTGAAACGTTCCACTCTACAACCCCGACACACAATGTGCGTCTTCGCAATGAAAGAAGTGACTGTATGAACTAAGCCACAATCAGGCACATACACAGACACGCACTCAGTCAGAGCGCAGTGTGTGAGATACTAGCTCTACAGTAGGTTCAAAGGTCAAGCTCGAGAGGCTTTGGGGTGTTAAAGTGGACAGAGACGCCAAGACACAGGGCTGTTGTTCCACTTCCAGTCTCACACATAAAGAGGATGTGTAACATTCACACCCTCTCCACATGAACACTGCTCCCCTTCACATCGAGTGCAGGCTGAACAAATCGCCGTGGTGCAAAGAGCTGGATCTTATACTCTATCGCTCAGCATTCCATACCATAAAATGATCGAAATCAATCACTACAGACTGCAGCAAGCAAGAAAGAGCGTTTAGTTATCCAATTCTACCGGGCTATCTGAACACATGTCTAATTAGAATGCAACTATGAAGAGTTGTCTTCAAATTATGTTTGGATAAAGAGCAGTTAAAGATGGTGGACGTTTACATATGCGAGATATTCAAAATGTAGCTATCGGTAATGAGAAAACAAAACTTCACCGCTTGAGAAGGGAGCAACTTACACCGTATGATGATTTTGTCCAATTCAAACACCAAAGCGTTGTTGAAATCACGACTCTGATTGGTCAGAAGGTGCTGATCACTTTCCACAAAACCATATGATTTTTGGACTTAAGGATAATGAGTCTTTATTGATCACGTATACATTACAGCACAGGGAAACTCTTTTCTTCACATACCACAGCATGTTAGGAAGTTGGGGTCGGAGCGCAGGGTCAGTCATGATACAGCGCCCCTGGAGCAGAGAGGGTTCAGGGCCTTGCTCAAGGGCCCAACAGTGGCAGCTTGGCAGCGCTGGGGCCCGAACCCCCGATCAGTAACCCAGAGCCTGGCGGTGCTGCGGCTTAAACCCCTGCCCTTCCAATCGGTAACCCAGAGCCTTAACCACCAAGCCACCACTGCCCCAACTTAGGAGTCTCCGCTGATTGGAACAGTTAGAGGTAAAGCTGTAACTAAGTTGTTATGCACTACCGCCAAAGTTTTTCAGCCAGTGCAAGTATAAAACCATCCGTCTGTTTATACGTGGTGCTTTCAGATACTTAATAATATGCGTAAACGAAATCGCAATGTCGTCTTTAGGAATTTGACAGCTATAGTACACAATTTGTCCAAGATTATGGTCGCAGATGTGTTTTTGTTATCTTTCAAGTCGTTGGCAGTTACTGCAAATGGTTTCTGTACTGGAACGAGACGAATCATCTTGTAGTGCTTAGAGGTTACTCAAAACATATTGAGACTTCCTCAGTTCCGCGTGTGAAACAGAAGTTGCTAGTGAGTCACTTGAGCAGGAGTGAATCACGGAGTCGAGCCTCACTGTGGTCAACATGGTCAGAGTGAATAACTTTAGACTGATTCAGAGCTTGCGGTCTCTTACCTCGACACTGCTGACTCGGCCCTCCTGGAAGGAGCACTCGGCCACGTTGTTGGTGCAGATGTGCCGATATTTACACCAGTTGCAGGGAAAAGGGCTGCTGACACACGAGGAACACCTGCAGAAGAAGAAAGCGCACGATAGGGTTAAGAGTCGATCAAATGAAAATACTGATCGTCTTCCATTTATGTTATCGTCTGTATTTGTGCTCACTGGACTAAAGCGGGAGACGAAGGCGGGGTGGGGGGTGGGACACGTTGCAGATCAGAACTGAGACACATTAAAGACCATAAAACACCATGAAGCTGCAAGTGTGCGTGAGAGAGGAAGTACAGGCAGTGTCTTGAACAACACAGCTGAACCTCACAGGCGAGTTTAAAGAAGCTCCCGCAGGAACCTAGCACACAGATATTCAATGTTACCATTGTGCTCACCACGTGCTTGCACCATGTTAACATCTTGAGTGTGCCCCCAGGTCACGCATTAGCTCGGGAGGAAGTGGCGTAGGAAAGACGCTGCAACGGAAATCTGACCGCGCCATATGTCACGAAGCCTCCACTTTCACTCCGACATGCACGATTACGCCGTCAGGGACGCTGAACCCCCGATGGTTACGAGCTGACCTCCTAACTATTTAACAGTGGCACGAATAAGCCAATTTGACTTTGCATGTAATTTAGAGCATCGTGACCAGCAGCACACCTAGCTTCCACACTGCCAGGAAATCAGGAGAGTGTCTGTGGGTGTTTAGGATAGTAGAATTGTTTAAAAAAAAAAAAAACCCACTGGCTATGTATTTCCAAGGTCACACTGCATTTTCAGATAGTAGGAACATGCACTTGGAGATAAAAGAAAAGTATTCTTGGCATACAAGTGCGAGTGTGAGCCTTGAGCAGACTCTTGGAGGAGTGTGAACAGGGACTAAACACTTGCCAATTGTACGAGGAGAATGCACTTGGACTCTGTACATGAAGTAAACACTGAGAGCAAGCCCTTGAGATCTCTAAAGGGACTCAACACTTGGTGAACGTGTGAAGAGAATGCACTTGGAGACTGTATAGAGACTAAGCATCTTGGAGAATGCACTTGGAGTCTGTTTAGAGACTAAACATGTGGAGCATGCACTTGAGAATCTCCAAAGGTCTTAAACACTTGGAGAACACATGAAGGGAGAACGGAGGTGGAAACTGTTTAGGCGCTAAGCACTTGGTGAAGGTGTAGGATGTAGGTGAATAGGTGATGAAATGCACTTGCAAACTGAACAGGGAATAGTACGCTAGTAAATGCACTTGGAGACTGTATAGGTTGTTAAGATTGGTGACGTTTGGATGAGAATACCCTGTGAGGTTTTATGTATAGTTGCTCATTTGGCTGACGTACAACTGAGTCAGGATACAATTGAGTAGTTTATAGATTAAGGGGTCTTGCTCAAGGACCCAACAGTGGCAGCGTGGTGGGCTGGGATTTGAATTCGCAACCTTCTAATCAGTATCAGAACGCCCTAACCACCACTTCTTAAGATTTCCAAGAGTAAACATTCCTGTATCTTCCAAACAACAAAAGAATCACTAGCAAACATGCACTCCTAAGTGTGTGTGTGTGTATATATATATATATATATATTTTAAAGACTTTGCACTACTTTACTCTACTCTACTCTACATCATGAACTCTTACACAGAACAAGCTGATCTCCAAGTGCCCCCCCCCCCCACCCCCACAATTTTACACACACATTTGAACATCTTGAAAATCTCTTCAGGGACTGTCATACAGAAGTGGATATTCACTTAACATTTTAAACAACGGTTGTTCAAATGCAATCAAGCTGCTGCTTACTGTCATGTCTGCTCCAAAATCCAACGTAAATTCTGATGACTTCCATTTCCATAGTTCCTCTGACAAACAGAGGAATACAAACCCAGTCACGTGACCCGTCACACAATGATGTTCTATTTCCCAAACTTCAAAAATCACGACACATCCCCATAAGCATCTGTTACTTTCAAATTGTTCATTTAGCACTTTACCGGTACTGACCCGGTCTACTTTGCTCATCGAGTTCTGCCTAGCCTAGCTGATCTCCTGATACTTGTACCATGCCTGATATTTCCGCAACTATGAGCAAACAACTAGCCCTCTGTGCAGGGATGCAAGCAACAGGTAACACTTGGATGAATCACAGCGACCTGGTGTTTCAGAACCCGGGTATACCACATACCTGTCCAGGGTGTACCCCGCATTATGCCCGATGCTCCCTGGGACAGGCTCCAGGTTTCCCGTGACCCTGAGAAGGATAAGCGGTATAGAAGGATGGATGGATGGTATACCACATGTTACTGACTCAAACCACTGCGTCTTTCTTGCTCAAAAGACATCCTTTTGTGTCAAAATATCTTTTTCATTGAATTTTATGAAAACTTAGGAGGAAGTTTTGCCCCCCCGGGGTAAGTCTTAGAGATTCCATGTATGACCCTACAATAAAGGATTTCCAGAGAGGGTTGCAAGAAGGACTCCTTTAGGAAGCAATAAACCCTTACTTATCCTAAGAACCTTTGAGGTACCTTTTTTTTTTATAAGCATAGAGCTGGTGAGTGCATGAAAAGAATGGACTTGGAGACTGTACAAGAACTAAGCGCATGGAAAATGAGTAAGGAGTAAGCCTTTGGGAACACATACTTGGTCTGTATAGGGATGGAGCAGTTGAATGCACTTGGAGACGATATAGGGACAAAACTTTTGGTGAAGGTGTGTGGAGATGGCACTCGGACTCTGTAATGGGAGGAAGCACTGGGAGTATGCACTTGGCGCTCGTATGGGGAGTGTACACTTAGTCCCATACTAATCATATCTTTCCCACCAGGGATGTGCTTCAAAAATCCCCCTCAGTTGGCTCTCAGCAGTCTGAGCACATTACACCCCAGAGCTGCACTGCTCAGAATAATATATCTCTTCCTCTCATGCTTTTTCTCTCTCGTTCCTAATAGCACTCTGCTAGTCTAAAAAAACGCCTCCATTGCGCTCTGAGATGTTTGAGACGGTTGCAGTGAGAGTGAGCCTGCCTTGTGCTCTTTACAGAATTACAGAGTATTACTCTACCCCCACAATGATGGGTGGCAAACACAATATCTCTGGCAGAAGGATTGCTCAGGCGCGAAATAATGCCTGGATTATGACAGGCCGAGCTAATGTTGCAGAGCCCGTATCTGGACGCCGGCGCCGTCCTCACTTTTCGAAATGAATGTGCTGCCGAGGGTCACATTATACTCGGGATTCAGGAGTCGCATTTTTTTTTAAACGAGGAAAGGAGTAGAGCCGCAGTCTGTGTGCGCAGTAAAGACTGCTCGGATATGCCGGGCCTGGATGAAAGATGCTGTGTCAGGGTTATAAACCCGTATCAATTCACTCTGCCTTTATTTAGGCAGAGGAAAGGCAAGAAGCGAGTGTGGGCAAACAGTGACTACGTTTACATGGACAGCAGTAATCTAACTATTGATCTTATTCTGAATAAGACAATATTGTGATTAAGGTGTTTACATGAGTTGCTTTTAGAATACTCCTTTCATGTTCAGGTTTTACGTGTTATAGAACATAGATGGATTAACGGCACACGTCATTACGTCACCGCGCCACGCCGTCCGACGTCCCTCCAGAATTTCACGTGTCGACATACAGTTCATCTTCGTTATGGGACCGTATACAGTTTTGGGTGTTTTTATTTTTAATTTTACGAAAGCTTCAAGTGCAGTTAATTATTAGTCGTGCTGTACGTTCAAATAGACGACTGCTTGAAGCCGTGGGCTGCTTCCCAAACCGCGTACTTACCGTCTATATAATAGCCGATATGCATGTATTTCTCCTACTATATACGTGTATTTCACCTACTATATAGCAGGTAAGTACGCGGTTTGGGACGCAGCCGTGCTCTCTTGTTTGCCGTGAAACGGTTGAGCGCTGCCGTGTGTGATCGTGTCCTGTCGCAAAATGCGGTGAAAACTCTCACACGACGTTAATAGTGTGATTAAGGTGTTTACATGTCTGTAACGCACGCCGATAATGCGACTAAAACAGGAATACTCCACACGTCTTAATTCGATTCGTGTTTACTTCGAGTATGACTTTAATCGGATTAAATTAATAAAAAAGTGCTGTTTACATGATAGTTTCTTAATCAGAGTATCGTCTTAATCAGGTTAATATTGGATTATTGTTGTCCATGTAAACGTACTGACTGACACACGCTCTTGGAAAACCGCACAGTTTTGAAAAGCCAGTGTTGGGACAACTAGCTAATTGTGTAACGGTGGGTGTGTGGGTTGACGTGAGTGTATAGTTGTGACCTTGAGCATGAAAGAAAACAGCGCTGCTTATGTTCCCAGATGTCTCAATGCCTCAATCTCAATCACTGAGTGTCAGAGTGTTGGATCAGCTAATGTGATCTGACACAGTGTTATGATCTAATGTCAACTTTGCCCTAAGCCAAGCACAGTTATTTATCAAGATATGAAATGCAGAAACTGAACCTATATAGTGCCTTCTTCACTAGCTATGACAAGTAGAGATCTGGACCACATCTCCTAGTCAATCCAAGTCTTCACTTGGATTGACTCTCCCAGAGGCCACACCTCAATCAATGAACCTGACAGGCACAGAAGCCATGCCTCCTTCACTAATATTGATACACGATATTGCCAAAAGTATGTGGACACCTGACCAATCACACCGATCACATGTGCTTGTTGAACATCTGGGACATTCCATCCCAGATTTAGTCCCCCTTTGCTGTTCTAATAACCTCCACTTATCTGGGAAGGCTTTTCCATTAGAGTTTGTAGCGTGGCTGTGGGAATTTGTGTTCATTCAGCCACAAGAGCCTTAGTGAGATTGACCGACAATGTCGGGCGAGAAGGCCTGCGGCACGACCAGAGCTCTGATTCATCCCGGTGGTGTTAATAGGGGTTGAGATCAGGGCTCTCTATAGGCCACATGAGCTCACCAACACACCAACCTTGGCAAACCCTGTCTTTTCGGATCTCGCTTTGGGCACGGGTCCATCGTCATGCTTGAATGTTTTGAGCCTCTTGGTTCCAGTGAGGGGATATTGTAATGCTATATAATAAGAAGACGTTCTATAATTCTATACAGTTGTGTACTTCCAACTTTGTGGCAACAGTCTGAGGAAGGCCGGCATATAGAGAAGTGGTACCTCAACGGTTAAGACGTTGGACTTTTGATCGGAAGGTCGTGAGTTCAAATCCCAGCGCTGACAAGCTGCCACTGTTAGGCCCTTAAGCAAAGCCCTTAACCCTAACCAAATGAGATAATTGTAAGTCGCTCTGGAGAAGGGCTTCTTCCAAATGCTGCAATGTAATATAGATGCGATGTCGACATACTATTGGCCATATAGTGTGTGTCACCTTCATTGAGACTGAGAGGCACAGAGATGCATGAATTTCTAACAGTGTATAAGTATTTTTTTTTTTAATTGTATCAGACTGATAAATCCTTTTGTATCGATTCAATGTTGAGGCTAATAAATCTTCACCTTCTGCTTTTACATAATAATATCCCTAAGCTTGTAGAGAAATCTCAATAAGGACTAACTGCAACTACAATAATGTGGCCTCCCGTGTTTCCACAGTCACTTCCAAATCTAGGTTGAGCGCTGATGTCCCGAAGTACGTGCTGGTTAATGAATGCACGCTGTGAGCCAAAAACTGAGAAGCAATCCTCACAAACAGATGCTTGGGAGGATGAAAGAGGGGAAAAAAAAAAAAAATTTCCTTTTCCCCCCCCCCAAAGGTTTACATAAGAGATTTCGTAACACTGCTCTCCTTAAGCGCACTATAGCTTCCGCGTGGAAATGCTTCAAAGGATGCTTTTGCAGAAGAATAGCATCCATCAATCAAGCGCCCAACTTTTCCAAACCCAAGCACATCCCACTTTTCTGTTCTCAGGTGGTCAGTACAGCCCTGGGGGAGGAGGGGGGATGCTAGCGGGTGAAGGATTGTGGGAAATAAAGATGGAGGCCGGTGTTTAACCGCTCCCACAGGACTTTTGTGAGAGGAGGAAATCTGGCACAGGATCAGCGCTGGCAAAAAAAAAAAGGTAGAAGGGCCTTGCTCCGCTCTGGAGCTGCGTTACCATGGCAACAGGCGAGCCCAGCTCGTCAGATCCACGTGAGCCCGATTCCACACACGCGGACGGGAAAATTGATTGCTGCGTGACTGTGTGTGTAACATGAATGTGTGGAGCAGTCGGGTCTGCGTGCGTGCATGTATCATCAGTAGGGCTTCCTCACACACTTACACTCGTAGACACAAGGCAAAGAATTGATTATCGTGCACACCTGCATGCACGTGTGTGTGTGTGTGTGTGTCAGAACACGATGCAATTTCATACTCTAAAATACAACCTGCATACGTTTAGCCAGGAGCAGATTGTTTTTTTTGTTTTTTTTTTAATCATGTGACAGCCTTCAGAATTTTTTCACTCGTCTTTCTTCTCCTCGCTCTTTTCAGAAGCGAATTCACATCTCCCCGCCGTCCTGATGCTAATCACAAACGGAGCACTTTAAATAGGTTGCGGGAAAGAAAAAAAAAAAAAACAAAAGCTCCGCTCACAATGTGCGATTGTGCTTGCTCGCTGTGTTAAGTGATGTATTCGGCTCTGCTCGATGCCAGAACAGCACGCCGATAGAAGACTGAAATGATCGGGAGGTTCTGGCCTCGGGGATTAGCAGATGCTTTTCCACCCACTGCACTGAATCACAGTGCATCCCGTACAATGTCCTGTCCAAACTCTCTCACACACACACACACACACACACACACACACACACACACAGATCAAACACAAGCTCCTGTCCAAATCTTAAAAAAAACCTCCAATTCCTCTTTTCCACTAACACGGTGTAAGTGTTGTTTCAGGGAAGCAGTGAAAAAATAAAAACTTTTTAAGATCTGGCTCACATTTCACGTATTTCAGAGCCAAACCAATGCGTAATTGGGTGCTTCTTAAAAATGATGCCTCTGTAAAATGTAACAGGACCAAAATAACTGAAGTATATTACACTTAATTTTACCACAGTGCAATCGACTTCTTGATCTGGATTGCTCAGAAGGCGTTGATTCATTTCCTATAAAAGCAGCTCTGACAGTAGTTCCCGCCGTAATTCAAATCACAGCTTTATATCAATGTGCTAGTTGTAAAAAAAAAAGTTTCTATGGCAACAACTAATGCAGGGAAGTGTATAGAGGGATGCTAAAGAAATGACAGATTAAACAATGTGTGGAAATAACAAATGCTCGTTCAATACATTATCTATCTATCTATCTATATATCTATCTATCTATATATTTTATATATATATATATATATATATATATATATATACATACACATACACATACATACATACATACATACACACACACGCGTGCACACACACACACATTCTTCAATCCATGGCAACTCGCAATAACTCCACATTGTCACAGATGACGATTATGCGCATAATGGTACACAGCTTCCATTCAGTTTGTTGTAACTTGGCAATAAAATTGTTCTTTGATATATCTTCGGTTAATTTGAATAAATTACGCTCATCAACCCCCACATGCTTCCTTTTCATGACAATCATTTAAATAACTTGACTTGTTGCCATAGTGATGAAATGATTCCACCACCACCCTCCCTCTCCCTTCTCCACCCTCCCCCCCACCCCCACTCCCCACGCCCCACCAAAACCTACTGAAGTCACTTATTCTCGATTCCAGACCAGCAGCATTTCACTGGCAGACGTGAATCAATTTATCCTGGTCAGTGTTGTGGTGTATTCGGAGCTTATCTTTCCAAAATGTGAACAAATAAATAAGTAAACAAACAAATGAAGAACGTTCTTATTTACGCAAAGCTAGGTCTGCATGATATCAGCGAAAAGGATAACCACTTTTACATAATATTATATTGAAAACACAGTTATCGATCACAATCATCCAGCCGAGATCGTTTGTTTTAATTATTTATTAAACGCGTCGTACGTTCGCCGAGGCAAAAACGCGTGGGACAGGTCCTGATTAGGCAGCTGTTGGTGGAAGGGGCCTAACACACACACACACACACACACAGCATCTCAAAAGAAGGCAAGCCAAAATATTCATAGTCCTGGAGAAGCTGGACCAAACACAAGACATCACGCTTAATTAAAAGACAAATTTCTGAATCCCACTTCAACACTTTATTATTATGCAAATTTTTCCACTTTCCATCCAAGCAGGTAAAACATTTTCTTGAAATTTTGGCATTTCCATTTTCCATCCTGTCCAACGTTCCCCAAAAATATCATTGTGGTTCCAGAGTCTGTATGTGTGTGTGTTTGTGTGTGTGTGGATCAAGGCTGACCCTTCCCATTCATACAGGAGTGTGTGTGGATACTACACCTCGGGCTGTCTCTTCTTCGCAAGCCAATCCCGGCTTCTATTTCACGCCAACCTGCCCGGGCCGGGCGCGGATATTAGGCCTAGCAGCGTGAGACTGGAGCGCACTCCAATTTAACCAGTCTCCACTCACACCTCTGAGCCAATTACTCTCATTTGATGACAGTCTGCAGCGAGGCAGGACCTTATCCGCAGTGTCAGTGGCGGGGCTGGATTTCTTGAGCAGGGGATGAGAGCACTAGCAGGGTGTAATTTGCCAGTTAAGTGGCGCTTGATATCCTCCCCAAAACGAGTGCATGAGATTGAGGCCTCTGCACAGATCTCCGGATTTACATCTGAATGACACGCGAGTAAAAAAGCAAACAGCGCACGGTTGTCAACGGACCAGACCAAAAGTCCGACTCCACTCCCAAGCTGTTTTTACGTAATGACTAATCAAAGCATTATAAGAGCTATGTCACACCCAACGGGCTAAACAGACAAAGACTACAGACTTTAAATGCATGTAGCTCTTACGTGACGTAGAAATAACGTGATTCTGAATGGCGTGTAAAATAAAGGAGATTTTAAGAGAGACACCGCTCAAGTGAAGAAGATATCTCAACGATTTCTAGAAACTAAACCAAGAAAGAACGACTCGTGTTAAAGAATAATAAAACGAAATCAGTCCGTTTTTTTCAGGATTTGGCTGAGGTTTGTTTTCGTGATAATTGCGACCAAAAATGCTTGGTTTTTGTTGTGGGGTTTTTTTTTTTCAAAATTTGAACCATACAAAAAAAAAAAAACACGACTCGAATTGGCGAAATCGCAATCGCACGGAATTGTTCTGCGCGGTTTTTCGATTGGTAAACGAGACCTTTTAGCTGTACTCGTGTTCGACGCAAGGGCTTTGTCGTGATGACGTCACGTGACGCGTCTCGGCCCGAATCCGCGGTCATTTTGAAAAGTCGCAGGCTCCTCCGAATACTGCGGCGTTCTCTTAATTTTCACAAAATCCTGGACGGACCGATTAATGGTAAAATGCTACATTTATTTTTGATTAATAAAGAAAGAATGAAAACCCTACTACCTATAAATAGCCTGCGTAGATCTTATTATAACGTTAAACTGGCTGATTAGTTGTTCATTTCACACGTGTAAAAAAAAAAAAAAAAAAACGAAGCTGTGTACAGGATACGACTCCACGCAGAATGACGCACGGATTTATTTTCCACGGCGAAATGAGTAAGCAAACCTACTCGTGCAGCTCTGGAACTAAGCAGGAAGTTCAGGGAGTTCAAGTTCGCCGCTACTTAAGCACCCAGGCTATGCACAGCCAAACATTTTAAAAGTATGCAACTTCTTTTAATTGTGGTCATATATATTTTTTAAACTGAACACTGACTCGTCTTTCCTCGGCCCTTAGGCATTCTAGAAACTCCTGAGAGTTAAAAAAAAATAAAGATGAAAAGAAACCCACTCGAAGGGTGGCGTTTCAGTACACAGCAATTAGTCCAAACAATCAAAATCTGAGAAGTTCTTCTATTCTGTCAAAAAGTTCTGAGAATGAAAGTGAACTCAGATAATCAACCCCAGAAAGAATATATATTATTAAGAATAACAGCATTCTTGCTTCCTGCAAAGATCATATTGTGTAACTTAACATTCACACTAGCAAGGGACCTTCACTTTTGTTGGAGTATGTAGCATATTTAGCATGAGTAGCATATGTAGCATAAGTCCCGGTGTGGAAAGCTAGTCAACTATACAATTTATACACATCAATTTTGTTACTGTGTTTCCTTGTGCTACGCTTTGCGCCGTCTTCTTTGGCGGATTTTGTAAAACAAGCTAACTAGCTAGTACTAGCTACGTATGCGCACATCGGAGACACCAGTGATCGCTGCAATTCCCTCCCAAGCTTTATTTTCCTTTATAATGCGCATTTAATGAGAGGTGGTATATATATATATATATATATATATATATATATATAAACATGATACGATGAAACTATGGTTATAAGGTCATCTTTCATAACTGCAGATGAATGGGGGAACTTTAGACAACAATCACGAGGACTCATTTGAGCCGGTCGTTTGGATTTGTCGCTTTACGGCATCGTAATTCATTTGGCTAAATGAGAACTTAAAAATAAATAAATAAACAAATCAAATGTCGATAGCTAACTGTTGTAGCTGAAATTGCGGCTCCGTGTCGCGCAAACAGGATGCGATTTCCTCGCACGGCGAATGTCACGCTTTGACCCGAGTTGCTTTACAGTGACACGCCCCTTGACGAGAGTCTGCGGTTTTCAGAGCTACACACAGTAGAAAGTGTTGAAGATCCACTCAACCGGAATACTCACGATTGCAGGACGCTGCAGTTATAGAAGACGAAATCCGTCGTGATGAATTTCAGCCCGGTCTCTTTGGACTTGAGTGACAGCCGGACCACTCGTTTATCACCTGCACGGAGAAGAAAGCAGAGAGGTCAGAGCGATCGATTAGTACAGGAAATGACCAGTTACGGCTTTAAACAACGGGAACGCCGTAATTATCCTCCCACCCGCTCGCACGTTTCGACAGCGTCTCTAATACTCTCGACCGCGGACGCATTTATCCACTTCCTCCTTCTCTGAGCGAAATGCACTTCCATTTCTGAACACAGTGGCCCCCTTTTGCTTTCCACTAATGACTACATTTTTTGGTCTTCCAATTATACTTGTGTGTTTCGCATCACCATAATTGGCATAATATTTCCATTTGGACATGTCATGATTGTCTTTAATGGAAATATGAGGTTTTGGTAAATGACTAAAGGTCAGCAGTAGTAGTGCATTTTGTCTTTTTTTTTTTTAGGGTTCTCAGAGTACCTTTAAAATAGATGTGGGGGGAAAAAAACCCTATTTGGACAAACATTTATAATGAAGATGCAAGCAAAAAAAAAAAAAAAACGGAAATTTCATCCATCAACATTAAATAATAAAATTAAACAAACAGAGTTCTCGGGCTTCTCTTTTTTTAAATTTTTTTTATCCCCCCCTCCTCCAAAGACTACTTATATCTTAAAAGCAAATTTCAGAATGAAGTTAGCAATGTTTAAATTAACACCTGTATGTGTTTGGAGATGCTGGAGATGTGTGGTGCGACTACACAGTAAATGTGAGAGTCATTTAACACTGTGTGTGACTCTGCTCTCCAGTTTGTCTAACAAAAAACAAAAAAAAACAACTGCTAACGAGGCCCAGTCTGTAAATATCCCCCAAAGCAAAACCAAAAAAGGTGATTCATTGCCGCTGCTACTGTACGTCTAAATAAAACTAGCCTCTTCGCTAGTACTCTGGCGTCAGTAACGAACACAAGACGACAGAATGTCTCAGTGAGAACTGGGTCTGTGTGTTGAGGCTTGTTTTTAGTTTCTCCGCTTCCACTAATGACTACATCAACCGGTTGTGAAATGATGCACACGGGCCTAATTTACTTTTCCGTTCACAATTCGCTAAAGGCTTGAGCAGAAGGTTACGAAAGGTTAGCGCAGGGTTACACGTGTGTTATTAAAGCACCTTTCCAAAAAAAAAAATGTAATAAATAAAATGTGACTTTTAACTATTCCAATAAATATAAATATGTCATCATGAAATAAAATGCGGCACTCGGACCAACTCTGACATTTAAAAATGCAGTGATTCGATCCCGACTATTCAGGAACGGGGCGGATATTACTCTGAAAGACTAGATCAGATTTGACATTTTCCCACCTGATCCGATCGGACACGTTTTAAGCGGTAAACTGTGACCGACACGGATCAGAGATCAGACAGGAACATCGGGCGTACGTTCGTCTTAAAGCTTCGTCAGAGGCTTGCAGGGACTCGGTTTGGTTACTGTCGTTTAGATTTAGCTTTCACTTTAGCTCCATCAACCATGCGGTCGGTTCGAATAAGAATAATAAAGAGGTATAGGAAAAAGAAAACACAAAATGATATCTTGTGTACATAATATTACGTCAAAATATTGTATAAATATATAGAATTGTGTGCCTAGTGTGGCCTCAGATTCCTGTTCTTGGCTGACAGAAAAGGAACCCAATGTAGTCTTTATCTGCTGTAGCCTCCAGGTTCAGCATGTTGAGCGTTCAGAGATGCTTTTCTGCTCAGCACGGTTGTAAAGAGTGGTTATTCGAGTGGTGTGGCGTGGGCGTGGTCGAGCGCCGGTTTTTGAATAGAGGGCGGAGTCGGACACGAGAGAGAGCAGGCAGAGAGGTACACAACAGGCGAGAAAACGGAGCACCAGGGAATTTCTGTAGCGTCCCTCGCTGACGCACAGAGCTCTCGTTAGTCAATCATCTCACCTCGTCTAGGTGTACGCTCATTCTCAGCACTCACCCGCCCGACTCCGCCTTCCATTCACAAACCGGCGCTCGACCACGCCCCCGCCACATTGCGTTACTGTGGTCTGGCAATGTGATAAATAATTTTCCATCCAATCTCCCCATTCTCGTCTGACCTGCAGAAATGCCGTTCACTAGATGTTTTTTTGTTTTTCGCCATACCATCCTATGTAAACTAGACCAGCGCTTCTCAAACCGGGGGCCGTATTTCACCTGTACGTTACCCGTTACTGTTTAGCCACACGCTGTTAAAACCCAAGACTGTTTAAAATGGACACGTTTTTAGATAGAGGACATAGTGTCTCAGCTGAGAAAGTTAATACAGAAGAGCCAAGTGTGGGGGAAAAAAAAAAAAACACGAAATTTTGATGACACTGGAGGGCCATAAAGGGATGCACGCTACACATGGAGGGCCTCAAGCTGAAAAGGTTTGAGAACCACTGAACTAGACAGTGTTGTGCGTGAAAATTCCAGGAGATCTGCAATTTCTGAAATACTCAACCCAGACCATCTGGCACCAGCAACCATGAAACAGTCACTGAGCCCATGCTGAATCTGTGAAACACCTAAGCTGTACCCACATGACTTTATGCGCACTGCGCTTCCGCCACATGATTGACTGATTGGATAAATGCATAATTTCTGTATCGAACAGTCAAGATGTCATGTTCTACTGTTAACTTATCATTCAGTCTATTAAAATAAACACGTGTTTCCTATACGTCTTTACCAAATGACCTTGGTGCTTAATGTTTTTACTTACGATTATATATCCGTGTTGTTGCTGCTTTGTTCTCATGATTTATACCATTGTGCTTTCCACTTGGAATAAAAAAAAAAATCTAGACCTTTATGACTTCCAATACTTATTTTATATATTTATCTCAGAACTTCACAGACCTTTCTATACTCAGTTTCTAGAGGTCACTAACTAGATCGTGTAAAAAGGAAAATCTGGAATGTTCTATCAGACGTGCCGGCATCACGGAAATACCACAAATTCCCGAGCAGCGTGTTTCAGACAATAAGAGCACAGTGAGTCAAAAATGTGTTGTGACCGCTGCATGACAATTCCCAGCTTGCCAGTTTAAAAAAAAAAAAACCCAACAAAAAACTCCCACACTGTCCTGACATTGTTTTCTTTTGGCTCACAAGTCAAAGTGAAAGTCTGTCAGGTCAAAGGACAAAGTCGCCACAAAGTTAGCGCAAAGTAAAGGTTAACTGGTCTTTCACGCCCCTTAATTGTCCCTTAACGAATTGGCTTTTCACAGGCAAGTATTATTTGCTTCTTTATCTAAGAAAGCAGGAAAGCTTGGCTTTCAAAAGGTACAGCTAAACCGCCGACGCACCTCCGTGACGTGCACCGAGTTTTGTGTTAGGGCATAAAATAAGGGAAGGTCCAACAACAACAGTTAGAACCTTAGCGTATTAAATCTACATTAATTCAAAAACAGATGAACATAATATCTACACCCCCCCGCCCCCCTCCAAAAAAAAACCAACTGTTTTCTAAATTTCTATAAATATGTCAAGGTTTGCAAATGTGATCCTCTGAAATTTAATACTTTCCCCAAACCTACACAAGAACCCTGTATCTTACAAGCTGCTATTTTATTTATTTATTTATTTATTTATTTTTAATGCAGATCTCTGGTTACCTTAGTAACGAAGGCAAATAAGCCAAATCAAACTACACGATATTACAGGATGAAATATTCGGAGCAGTTGAAAAATCGAAAGGCGGTTTGATAGCCCTAGAGTATGGTTTCCTCTGCGATGCTGACGCATGTCTGATATCTCGGTGTGTCTGCGTCTCACCGTATCCGTGTGTGAGCGTCGGGATGTCTCGCAGTGACGGGGACATGCAGAGGATCTGTCCTTTAGGCAGCACCTCTCCAGGGCTCTCGCTCAGGTCCTCAAACACACATGTCACACCTGCTGAGAGGTTCGGCACATGCGCCACCTTCACACTCAGCTGGAGCGCAGCAAACACACACACACACACAGACAGACAGAGAGAGAGAGAGAGAGAGAGAAATTCACATGAGACGCAATAGTGAAAGCACGCTTTGATTCACGGTAAGTAAGAACGCTCCTGAATCTCGACAGAATCACTTTCCATCAGAACGTTATAATGCAGCTTTGGCGTTCGTGCATCTCTTCAACTTCATTTGATAGTTTCACTTAAACATGCAATATTAAAGTAATATCTATGCAGGCGTGAGCTCCGACTAATAACATGCACAGTCACAGTCTATAACTCTGATTCATACGGCATAAATATTCTAAAATAAAAAAACAAATCACGCATGCTTTGTGCTCTTTGCTGAAGTGTTAAAAGATCTACATCATGGGCACAGGCTAAAGGGCATTTTGCTGTTGAACGCTCGATTCTGATTGGTCAAAAGGTGATGATTAATTTTCTATAACAGCAGCTCTGAAAGTAGTTTTGGCTGTAATTTATATCACATGTTTATGTCAAAGCGTTTGTTCCAGTACCTTATCGTTTAGTAACAGTTGCCACATACATTGATACAGATGCCCCACATAAACTTTATTTTAAAAATATGTGTGTAATTGTTGATATGGTGATAAGTTTTCTCTCAGGTGATCTTTGTTTATCTATTTTTTTTTTTTTTTTTGGATGGAGTCTCCAGAGTCTAGCGATACCCCATTGTTAATTCATTCCTAGACTGATTCTTTTGAGTTATTATAATTAATATAATTGTAATTACATGGTTATTACCAATATTATTATAATTGATTTGATGCATTACTATCTCTCCGAATAAAAAATGAATAAAAATCATCAACCCGTTCTCTTTCCAGAGCTCTGCCCTGATTTGCCCACACCTCTGAGCAGTGTTTGCACCTGCAGTTTGTTCTCACCTCTTTGCTGTTATTTCTCTCATTACATCTTGTTAAACAGTGTAAACGCCTTTTTTTTTTTTTTTGCATCGGCTGTAATTATGTTTAAAATGTTTTTTGTTTTTTTTTAAATGACCTTGTTTACTGTTAACCGACAGTCTTCTTTAATTCTCAATTCTGATTGGTCAGAAGGTCAGCGGCTCTGACGATAATTATAGCCGAAAGGTTTATAATAATCTGTTTCTATAGTAACAGCTCGTCCACAGGGACTTGTGTGATGACTGCACCATGTGATCTCACTAATAAATACCTTGTAATTTATTACAAGTTACAAGTTGTTTCAAGATGGTGGGAGTCTTCAAGATGTCTGTATTGTCTAGGTTTTAGCAACTATGTTTGGCTTTGCTTTGGGTCTATTATTCGGATGCATTTAACCTTTATTTTAACTAGTTGAACAAAATCTGATTCGCCGTCCTCTCAGGGGTGTGGCACCCTTACCTGTGCATCTGCCAACCTTTCTGTGTATTCTTCTACTGACACTTTTTTCACTTTGCCTCGGTCGATCAGTTGTCCTCTGCCGGACATTAAGTGCTCGTTTGGCCTGCTAAACAGCTGGCCCCTGAAACATATTTGCTTTGGCTTCGGACTCGAGGAATCTGGCTCGGCCCGTCATGTGCCTCTGAATTTGACCGCTGGTTCGTTGATTAAGAATTATTCAGTGCAAAACAATTCTCAGTATTACCTCTGCTGGCAGAAATGCTGTAATACTCTGCTTTCTGGAACTGAAAAGCATGGACGGTGTGGACATTGCACGGGAAAACAATACCGCAAACTACTTAACTACTGCACACCTACAAATTGTGCGGTCTGCCACCAAAGTCGCCATGTTTTAAGTTGTTTAAACACACCTAGATGTAAATATGAGGAAATGAAAGGTGAAAATTTGAACTAACGTCTCATTCATCTTCTGAACTCTAACCCAAATGTCTTCAATGTAGAGCGGGAAAAAAACAAACAGAATTGGCCTTGCTGTTCCAATACTTTCGGAGGGGAATGTATGGTTTTTCATAATTCTCACCATTTTGTTTCTATAAAATAAATAATAAATTCCCCCATCCATGCTTAAGCAGTATTGCTGCTTTAAATGGCTGGAAGAAACCCTGGTCCTAATATGGTGACTCCAGCTGACTTTTCCTAACCAGCTGGTTAAGCGTACTTACATTAAAACGTCCATAGGACATTTGGTGGTGAAATTAGATTTCCTGAAATAATAAATCTGGAAACAACTAACGCAGATGTCCTAGTTTTATCAGAGACTAGTTTTATCTCAAGACTTCGGCCCCATTGACCAGCTTTGGGATGAATTGGAACGTCGACTGTGCACTAGGACGTCTCGCTTGACACCTGTGGCTTTACATTATGAAAAATCCACCAGTTATTTGATTGTAAAAGCAAGGGATGACCTAACGACACAGTATTGTGTCTCTGTATTAAAACCAGTGTCTATTGCGAAGCACTTCTTGTTTTCTGCTGTTGATCTTGAATATAGAAAAGATTGTATCCTGACTCTTGCTGGTTGCTACAGATCACTAGCAGAGGCTTTACCCTCTCTTTCTCCATTTGGAGATTACAGAGTGAAGGGCTAGGACAATCCTTGATGAATTGACTAAACTTTGGCCTGGGCTAAAGCATGCAAAATGGATTTGGCAGCAGACTGGGGATCGTTTAGGTTTTTAAGATCTAGATGTACAGCACTGGTTCATAAGGCTAAATCCAAATTCTATCTAGATGAAACTATTAAAAAAAAAAAAAGTCATTAAATGAAGTCACTGGAAATCTGCAGGACCAAAACACACCGGTCCGTCCTTTCTAGAAGTTGCAGCTAATTTGGAAATCTATTGGCTAAAATACTTAAGCCTTTGTTTAGTGACCATCTAAATCATTACTTAATTAGAAATAATATCTTGATCTCTTTCCAGCCTGGGATCTCTTTCAAATCACTGTAACTGCTAAGTATACCAAAGTACTTAATGATATAATAAATGCCCTTAAATCATAAAAAATAAAAATAAAAATCCCGTCTTGTTCTCTTAGATTTATCAAAAGCTTTCACTACTGTCGAAATATAATAATTTACTGTATCATCTGGCTAAAACTGGATTGTCCTACTAGTTTTTAGGAATTATGTCAGTAACAGATCTCAGTATGTATTATGTTTATTATGATTTTTTTTTTTTTTTTTTTAAATTCTACTAAGATGAATAGTAAAGCTGGGGTTGCAGAAGGTTCTATTTAAGTATCTGGCTCAAATGCTGATTTGCACTGATTTTGCTGATGACACCTTTATCTTTTGTTCTGCTGAGACAATTTCAGATGTGCAAAAATATATATATATATATATATATGCGTATGTATATATATATATGTGTATATATATATATATATATATATATATATATATATATAATAAAATGTAAATAAATGTGCATTTGCAAAATTACAATCTAAAATAAGTTTGAAATAACCAGAATGCATTTTACTGATATCCATATGTACCAAGTATAGTGTACACCTTGTAGGGCGCACCATTAATATTAGTACTAACGCCCTTCCTTTTACTTTTTACGGCACTTGGCAGACGCCCTTATTCAGAGTGACTTACATTTTCATACGACTGAGCAATTGAGGATTAAGGGCCTTGCCCAAGGGCCCAACAGTGGTCCTTTGGCAGTCCTGGGGCTTGAACTCCTGACCTTCTGATCAGTAACCCAGAGCCTTTAACCACTGAGACACCACTGTTCACACTCAGCAAATGACAAAAGATCTAAAGTTAATATTGGGTTTTAATTTTAATAACAGCACTGGTTTTGTCCTGTTTTAGATTATGATGGTATTTCCTACATGCACGCTTCAACAAAAAAAAAAAAGCAACTTGGAAAACCACTGGATTCCATTCAGTTCTGTTTAAGGTTCATAATAAATGCTTGAAGCAGTTCTCGTTGTGATCTCTATCAAATGACTGCTTGCCTGCAGCTTTCGCTGCGAATACAGATACACCGGAGTATTTTTATATACGAGATCACTCTTCCTTTGTATCCACGAGCACGGTTGCAAACAAAAAGCATGGCATACGGTTTACGCTGTTATAGCCATATTTATTTTGAGGTTCCATCAGTGAGATTTCTCTTTAAGGCAGCTTTTAGCTTTAGTGCCCCGTCATCAGGAAATGACTTGCAGAAACAATGGAAACTACTGCAGTTCATTCCTTTAGCAGATTTTAAGCTTTATTTGTTACGTTCCTGGGTCTGAATGTTGTTTGTGGGAACTATATGTTGTGTTGGCTTTTTGGCCAGGGTTGGGGGGGTTGGGTCAACTAAACAAAAGTAATCGACTTCATGATGGTAACATTAACGTCATAACTTCATGGCCGCATCACAAAGTTTATATCGGCACGCTCCGTCGTGTTTTATTCCTTGCTTAAGCAACTGAAAAATGAATTCCACAATAAAGGGCAGTGCGCGATCAGAGGCGGTGAAGGACGTGTCGTCACCTGAGTGGAGGCCGAGGTCACGGACATGTTCGCGGGGGTGACGGTGATGTCGACACACTGCTTCAGCTCCGTGCTGAAGTGCTGCGGCAGCTCCCATTTCTGACACGCTTCCTTCCTGGAGCATCTGAACACAAAACGCAACGTGTGGATTAGACCAGAAAACATGTGACCTGGGATCAAACATGTGCCAATGTTTACACAATACAGTAACACTATAATTAAAGGCTTTGCGTGTATTGAAAGTGGGATTTTGTTTATATAGAGTAAGAATTCTTCTAAAATTGTTTTTACTTGAGATTACAAAAGCGTTCGTTTTGTCCCCCCATCATTAGGCTGTACAGGCGAACGCTACAGCAGGGGGGACGGGGGTCTAGGGTTTTCCATGGGTCTATGGTTTTGACTCGCTGCTACAGGTTTATTTTATTCATTGTTTATTTATTGAAGTTTTTATTACTTCATTTTAGTATTTTTAGTTGATCATTTGTAATAAATGTAATCAATTGTATTCATGTTTTCATGTTATTTGAGTTCATTTACTTTATTTTGTTAAGTTTATGATTTAAATGTGTATTATTCCCCTTGCGTTTCATTTAGTTTATTTTATCTTCGTGCATGTGATTGTTTTTGGATGTTCGGCATACATTTCCTAAATTAAACTAATTCATTAAAATCCATGTTTTCATTTTATTTTATTTCATCTTCGTGCATGTGATTTTAGTCGGATGTTCGGCGTACGTTTCATTAATCATTTTATTTTACTTTATTTTTGTTGGATTGTTTAAATGGGTAATATTTTATTTTGGTGCATGTGATTTCGGATGTTGTGCGTCCATTTAAAATGAAAGTAATAAATAAAATGAAACATTTTATTATAAATGATCAAATGTATGTTTTAAAACGACAGTAAAAATATTGCAAGAATCTTTAGAAACTTTATAACACCCAGAAAACCTGAGAAATCGAACGTACGCACTGTTTGTGATCTGGCGTCAGGAATGAAACGTAGAAAATTAACTAAGATTCAGTTTGAATTTCTTTATTTCTTTGGCCAAGCTGTATGCAAGTCTGCTTTCTCGATCTCACGAACATTTCAGATAGATACTGCTTCAGCTATAACCTCAGCAAGCAATGTTTTTATCAAGTGCCCCGGTTATTACTGGGATAGTTATGTTAATAACGTTACACATTAAATGCACTTACTCTATAGGAATCTTAATCTCACCAAGCTTCCTGTCTGAAAGAACAATTTATACATTTCCACACTAGTCCCTGAATTTAAAACCAAACACCCAAGCGAAAACCTCCAGCCTGAACCAGAGCTGCCCGCAGTAATCTTTATGAAGCGGCCCAGTGCGAGCGTCTCTCTATACACATCCATGTTTCGTGTTTTGTTTTTCTTTCTTGGTGTGTAAGAGAGAGTGGCCCGGGTTTTTCCTGAGAGCAGATGCGCCGAGCGGCAGCCGGATATTAAAACATTCATAACGCCGGCACGTTCGTCAGACGTGTTAATTGGAGTTAAAAGTTGTACACGTTTGTGCTAGGCAGATGAACTGACGAGGACGTATGTGATGGTGTGTGTGTGTGTGTGTCGGTTTGGACCGAGGTTCCTGATGACTTGCAAATCGACTTTCCTCCATGCATACGCTTAGAGACGCCACAGGCTAATCTGACCATCTCTATTCATAACATATGCAGAATAAAAGCACAGGGCGACATTATGGTTCCAGTTAGCTGCTCCGAAACGTGACCGATACGCCTGAGACCTGGATTATCAATCACTTTGTCAACAAGTTCTCAAATTCGAATATGTATGAAAGTATGCTGATGATTTATTTATTTATTTATTACTTTTTTAAGATTGATGCAAACAGCACAAAAATGGGAGTCGCACTGCAGAGACAGCCAGTGCTGAATCAACACATACTGTATATATTTACTGTTTCACTTGCAGGGCTTACAGCCAATCTCTATTTTAATCTAATCCATACTGCAGAAATATTCCGTCTCTGCAGTTTCGGCTGACTTAAAGTCCGATGGCGCTTGAGTCAGGATGCGGCAGTATATAAAACTTTTAAAGCCAACAGCAACACGTTATGTCTATCTGACAATTCTACCATTTTTTTTTTTTTATTGTTCTATTTAAGAAATATGGACATGGCAGGATAAAAACAATCAGGTTCATTGACGTCGCAATGAAAATATGTCCGTTTGCTTGAGGTACACGCACTATGAGTGGGTAATGAGCCATGTCGCACTTAGTACCAGACTAAGAACCATGCATGATATAAACTTTTCACAAGCAGAATCCCACTGGAGATCGTAGCTGTCTCTCGTATGGCTTACGGTGATTTAATACAGCCAGCGGGTTTGGAAATAAGAGGGTTGTTACGTTTTGGAAAATGGAAAATGAAATGTTCGTGGGTAAAACAGTTCTGGAACTGTACTCCATACGATCTAATTTTAGCGAGCTTGGTCAGAAGGTGTTCATTTTCTATAACGGCAGCTCTGACAGCAGTTCTAGCTGCGATTTACTGTTTATATGGCGATTGTTTATTTTCTGCGAGGAAATGTTTCTTTAGGATGTTTGGAAAGGAGTCTCCAGTGTTAGTGTTTTTTTGAAGTCGGAGATAAAGCTGTAACTTTAAGTTTTCCAACCCAGTAACATCTTCAGGACGGACGAGGTTAGCTTTCGCAGTTTGTCTGTAACATGACAACAGCAGTCTTATGAACAGTCTGGTCAGAGAATGTCTGTTTATAGCTGCTATAACATGAGTGATAACAGGAACTTACTAACATTAAACTACCAACAGATATAAAGTATGACACGCCCTTCTATAATTAATAGAAACATAATAGTAATTGTTGGCAAATTGTTATGGTATAAGAGGAATAAAACACATCGTGACGCACTGGTACTGGAAAATAATCAACGTTGGGGTCCGAAGATGTTTTCAGAAGGTTACAGAAACGTTATTTTTGCAACGTTGATGTGTTAATGTTTCTATGTTGTAAAAATGTTGCAGCAACAGTTTATTTCGCAACATTATACAGAAAACGTTCTTCTTTAGCGCGATGGTGTTCTTAGCATGAGGGTATGTTTTTGCGACTACAAAGCACATCGGGAAGTCGCTCTGAATAAGGACGTTTGCTAAATGCTCTAAAGGTTCTCAGAAGACGCAGAAAGTCTGACATATTGATCTTCGAATCGTAACGTTCAGGAAATTGTTGGCCCAGGGACAAGCCCCTCCCCTTCTGCTCTGTGGTTCATGATGAAACAGTCCAACCTGCCAGACTTCATTTGTTCAGTGAATGCAGTGCCTCATACAGGCTTAGACCCTAATTTAAAGACATTACAGTATTTTTGTACGTCTTGAATGGTAGACGGGTGTGTGATTTGAGACGGCTCGTGTTTTCCTGCTATCATCTGATGTACGGTATGCATCATCAGTTCAGGCTGAAATATCAGGCAGATATCTAACAGCTATGCTTTTACAAAATGATCAGCTGATACCAATGCATGAAAAATAACACTTTGAAAACTCTATTCACGACTGAAAATAGGACATGGTACAGGGATAGAAATCCTCCATTTACATAAATCTGGCTTTTTACATTGCTACTGAATTGTGGGTGGAGAAAATGGATCATGTCCTAATTTGAGACTGGCGTTCAAATCCATAAATAAAAAGTCGGAGCGCCAGACAAGATGCAAGACACCCAACAAAATGCGTTATGTTTCCCACTCGACTACACAGAAACGACTGATGAAGATCCACATAAGAAGGTGAAACGCAGGTGAATCTGGCATTGTGTCTCAGATATCCTCCTTTTTATTCCCTACGGCTGCTTTTTCCACGGGGCGTCAAAGCATTGTTGATACTGTTGATGGCTGCCGTTTTTCCACTCGTGACGTGCACTTCTTTAATGATTTGTTTACTTCTAATTACATCCATATGTCTGAGGAAGGAATGTTTTTAATTAAAGGAAACCAGCAGTCAGGACGCGTCTGTACGTTCATCCACATTCAAAGATCAACCGCCTCATCTCCACGCGTTCGCAAAATGAGATTTCGCCCAATTACACTCCGCTCCACTTCCTGGTGAACTAGCACTAATGTGATTTGTGATAAGTTGCTGTTCTCCCAGAGTGGCATGATCATCATCTCCAGACGCTAAAGCAGAAAGAAAATGCTGGTGATGACATTAGCAAACGAAGTGTGACCTAGATCAGTCTCGGTCTACATATTTCACCATCTCCTCTCCTGGTTCCAACAGGTACTGTATTCTAATCTCCAGTTACAGCAAAGAAAAACATTAATGTTGGATTTGAAAGGTTTATGCCCTACAAAAATTATACAGGGATGTAACCCAGTAGGGGCAGTGGTCGGGGCAGTGGTCGGGGCAGTGGTAGGAGCAGTGGTAGGGGCAGTGGTAGGGGCAGTAGTAGGAGCAGTGGTATGAGCAGTGGTGGGGTAGTGGTAGGGGCAGTGGTATGAACAGTGATGGGGTAGTGGTAGGAGTAGTGGTAGGAGCAGTGGTAGGAGCAGTGGTAGGGGCAGTGATAGAGGTAGTGGTAGGGGTATTGGTAGGAGCAGTGGTAGGAGCAGTGGTATGAGCACTGGTAGGGGTAGTGGTAGGGGCAGTGGTATGAACAGTGATGGGGTAGTGGTAGGAGTAGTGGTAGGAGCAGTGGTAGGGGTAGTGGTAGGGGCATTGGTAGGGGCAGTGGTCTTCTGACCGGAAGGCGATGAGTTCAGATCCCAGCATCACCAAACTGCCGCTGCTGGGCCCTTGAGCAAGGCCCTTAACCCTCAACTGTTCAGTTGTATAAATGAGATATATGCAAGTCACTGTGGATAAGACTGTCTGCCAAATGCTATAAATGCAAATGTTTATAAATGAATACGGTCTTTGTAATGAACGGATATGTCCTATACAAATATGAATAAGAGACGTACTATTCAGGTTTGAACCGGGAAAGGTTCAAAGAACATGTGGTTGAGACTAGAGACACACACTGGGGCTGGGATCCCTCGAGAAGCAGCAGAAAAGTTTTAAAAAGTAGGTTTTTACTTTCATTCGAGTGTGAGCGAACAGTCAGAAGTGGAGCGTTTTGGAAAAAAAAGACATTCATTAACATGCATTTACAGCGTTCATTCATTCATCCTTAGTAACTGCCTGGTCAGGGTCTCATGTTACCATGCTTATCTCAAGTTGAAACTTTTCATGAACTAGCATGATGTAGCTGAGGTTCGGGGGGGTGGGGGATTCCTTTTTAGGCCACGCCCACTTGAAATCTGAATCCAGATGCAGATATTTGGAGGCGATACAGGCATAGACACAGATAGTGGCATTGCATTACACATCTACTAAATTCTCAAGTGCATAAATCCTTACATAAACATATATAGGTCCCGTCAGGGTTTAGTTTCATCTACGCTTAGTTCAAAACAGACTGAATTTTATACCAAATGAGTCAAATCCTAATATACCATAAAATGTTTGGTATCATTTATAATCCTAGTTCAAGATTTTCCAGCACAGACACATGACTGGCAGCACTGTTCTCAGTAATATGAGTAACATGATGTCATTCATCAGACCTTTAAATTAAACTTGCTTTTAACATCCCTAATGCATCACAAGTTGAAGGGAACCTTCGTTTTTAGTTAATTTGAGGTTGCCTGTTTTCCCAGCGAGGGGTCATTGCTTGCTGCTAATGTGGAAAAATGCCAGTGACAACATTAACACCACCACTGTGACCTACTGCTGAGGAACTGAAGGTCGCTAAAAAGATCAGTGAGCTCAATAAACAGGGGGGTTCAAATGATTTTCAAGAACGGATTTTATTTCATCATTTGTTATCATTTTTTTCAATAATGTAAGCCAGTAAAAGTTTGGTCTTCATATTGACTGAAAGCAGTAGGAACAATAATGGATAGAGGACTGTTCAAATCGAGTCAATGTCAATCAGTAATGTTGAGTCTGAAACCTCACGTACTTTTAGTGTGAGCAGTTCACACAGGGAAACTGGGTAAGATGTAGTGCACCATCAGTACGCAAATAATATAATGAAAATAGTTTATTTTATTTTATATTTATGTTAACACTGTAGACACAATTAAAGAGCAAACTAATTTAGACCAGACATTTTGGGTTTCAAAACTGATGGTTTAGTAATGTGAGGTACCATGTGCGATGTTAATATGGATGACGGTTATGGTCATACTCAAGTACATGAAGTCTTCTCAGGAGATGCTTGAATAGCTAACTAAGGGTTCTTTCCTTTCTAGACACTTAAAAATGATAGGTGATCTCTCTGTTCAACATGAACCTATACAGATTCCTTCAGCGCAGCGAACTAAAATAATTTAACCAAATTTAGCAAAGATTTAACCTTCCACAATTCCCCCACCCTCCACCACCAAAAAGGTTGGAGGGCATATTATATAGCAGTTTTTCCTAACAAGTGAAATTCCATTACCTAATGGCCCATTTATTGGACTCTAATGCAAGGGTCTCAATTCTATTCCTGGAGAATCACTGATCTACAGTTTTAGGTTTTTCACAGTTCCAACCTGGAGCAAAAGGGGTTGATAATTGGATAGTTGGATTAGAAGTGTCTGCAGAAGAGAAATTCCAAACTGTACAGGGGGAAAAAAGGGTTGCTTAGTGGTTCTTTGGATTTGTAAAGGTTGCTAATTTCTTAAAGATCTTTCTCTGGAACCCGCTCTGATAAAAAAAAAAAGAACATTGTCGAAGGTTTCTCGGAGCGACAAACTTCAAGGACATAAGCCTGTGTGACTGGAGTCGGGACCCCTGGTAGTACAGTATATATCCTGGTTATCTCCAGTCCTACTGCTGGTGAGCTACCATCCTGTAAAGCTTAGGTCCAAAGACAATCTAAATCCAACAAGGCTTGCTCATAGTTTTAGGAGGCTCCTAGTTTCCTTTGTTAGGAACCACACCGCACGAGAGAAGCTCATTAGCAGTATGAAGATATTTAACTAGAAGGAAAGCAGAAGGCAGAAACTTTGGTACTTTCCATTATAAAAACTTTGGATGGAGTGTGTGTGTGTGTGTAAGCTGGTATTCAGGAACAGGAGAGACACAGAAACGAGTAATAACGTTCAGTCCAAGTTCTAGATAAACACTTTACCCAACAGCCTGACCCGAGTCAACCCAATCGTTTCCCGGGAAGGAGAGCTGTATAACTATCTTTCTGAACCGAGCCATTCCCCCCCTTTAGACCTCCTCTGCTCTCATCCACCTGATCCAATTCAAGTTCCCAGAATTCAATTACGCTCCCTAATTTCTTGTCTTTCACATTAGATCAGTGGCCGGCTATGTCCCAACAGCACAGTATTCCTCTTCAGGCTATAAAGTGTTCCTTTATTACACCGCTGGGCCACCTCAAACTCCTAAGTAACCAGAATCAAAATGGAGGGGAAAAAAACTTGCAAATTTCTTTCAGACAAACTCTAAACACACCCATCTTTGACAACTTTATACAAAAGCTCTCCAAAGTTCCTCAGAAAAGAATGAGGAAGAGAAGGGATCGATTAAGTGCATTAATTGATAAATACTGAGGACTAACCGTCTCTGAGTCAATTGTCTGCTTGGGTCTGATTATTTGTGAGTGAGGCATATTGATGAGATGCTGTTTTACTTTTTGCACTTCTTTGTGAGTTTCTGTCAGTCATCTGAGATCAAAAACATCCAAAAGGTGAATGTTCATCAATTTACTCACAGGAGCAACTAAGTCTTTCAGCAATTTCAGTTTTCAAGACTGATTGAACGTCTAAGGTACTGTCTTGGTACTGGCTCTGGACCAATACAAAGGTTTCGGCACTTGCTTAAAAACAAGAACAACAAGGCTTGGTATCTGCTCAGAATTTTGAGACAGACGTAAGACCAACACCAAGGTTTTGTTACCTGCTCAAAACCAACATACAGGATTTTGTACCTGATTAAAATGTTGCCAACAGCTCAAAACTAACACCAAGGTTTTGTTACTGGTTTAAAACCAATGCCAAGGTTTGGTATCTGCTCAAAGTGTTGGTAATGCTCAAGAACAACACCACGATTTTTTTAGTGGCTTAAGACCAACACCAAGATTTTGGTACCTACTCAAGACCAACACCAAGGTTTTGTTACCTACTCAAGACCAACACCAAGGTTTTGTTACCTATTCAAGAACACCACCAAGGTTTTGTTACCTACTGAAGGCCAACACCAAGGTTTTGTCACCTACTTAGGACCAACGCCAAGGTTTTTTTACCTACTCAAGAGCAACACCAAGGTTTTGTTACCTACTCAAGACCAACACCAAGGTTTTGTTACCTACTTAGGACCAATGCCAAGGTTTTTTTACCTACTCAAGACCAACACCAAGGTCTTGTTACCTACTGAAGGCCAACACCGAGGTTTTGTTACCTACTTAGGACCAACGCCAAGGTTTTGATGCCTACTGAAGGCCAACACCAAGGTTTTGTTACCTACTCAAGACCAACACCAAGGTTTTGGTACCTACTCAAGACCAACACCAAGGTTTTGGTACCTACTCAAGACCAACACCAAGGTTTTGGTACCTACTCAAGACCAACACCAAGGTTTTGTTACCTACTCAAGACCAACACCAAGGTTTTGTTACCTACTTAGGACCAATGCCAAGGTTTTGTTACCTACTCAAGACCAACACCAAGGTTTTGTTACCTACTGAAGGCCAACACCAAGGTTTTGTTACCTACTTAGGACCAACGCCAAGGTTTTGATGCCTACTGAAGGCCAACACCAAGGTTTTGGTACCTACTCAAGACCAACACCAAGGTTTTGGTACCTACTCAAGACCAACACCAAGGTTTTGTTACCTACTCAAGACCAACACCAAGGTTTTGTTACCTACTTAGGACCAATGCCAAGGTTTTGTTACCTACTCAAGACCAACACCAAGGTTTTGTTACCTACTGAAGGCCAACACCAAGGTTTTGTTACCTACTCAAGACCAACGCCAAGGTTTTGATGCCTACTCAAGGCCAACACCATGGTTTTGTTACCTACGCAAGACCAACACCAAGGTTTTGGTACCTGCTCAAGACCAATGGCAGGGTTTTGTTATGGCGTAAGACCAACACAGAATTTGGTAACCTCCTCAAGATTTGGTTACTGGCTTAAGACCAACCCCAAGATTTTGGTACCTGCTCCAGACTGGCACAGAAAGGAACTCATGATATATCAGATAAGATGCTGTACAGTGGAAGTTGCCTAGTGCAAAGGTTCTCAGAAAGCAATGAATAAGCTCTCATAATATACTTTACACAGTGTTGTGATTTACACACACACACACAACTTTAGATATTCATGTTACCAGATTCACCTGAAGTACGCTTAAAATGATTCGACTATTTTACGTTATTGTAAATCTTAAGTTACAGCTAAAACATGACAAAAAAAAAACCCCAACAGATTTATTGTTGACTCTCTTGATCTCTTTCTTTATCTGTCAAAGTGTTATACTGATCTTCTTTGCCCTCATATAAAATGCGTCTTCTCTTTTTTTGGTCTGAGCGTAATGCAGAAAATTCATGTCCATGTATTTTTTTCTGGCTTGTCAAGAAGAATTTTCCTCCGCACACACAGAGAACGCAGAGAACCCTCCTTTTGGAAATGCTGGTCTACTTCACAAATGTGACCTGAAATCCGAAAATGATGTAGACAAAGGTTTTGTTCTTATCCTGTTAAACTCAGGACCTCATTATCAGCAATGAGGAGCTCAAGTTTGATCAATTAATGTACTGTAAGCCATCTGTCTACATTTGAGAGTTTATGTTCTCCTTTGTATTTTAGCTTTTCTGTTTCTTAATGTATGCTCGTGTGCTAATTTTGTTTCACTTTCATTTTGTAACTTTAGTTCCACCAAGTTAATTGCAAGATTTTTAGATTTTTGAATTATTAAAATTATTATGTTCAGGGGGAACCCGATTAAGACGATACTCTGATTAAGAAACTAGCATGTAAACAGCGATTATTGATGACCTTAATCCGATTAAAGTCATACTCGAAGTAAACGCAAATGGAATTAAGTCGTGTGGAGTACTCCTGTTTTAGTCGCATTAACGATGAGTATTACAGACATGTAAACACCTTAATCACACTATTAACGTCGTGTGGGAGTTTTCACCGCATTTTGCGACAGGACACGTACACACACAGCAGTGCTCAACCGTTTTACAGCAAACAAGAGAGCACGGCTGCATCCGAAACCCCGTACTTACCTACTGTATAGTAGGAGAAATACACGTATATAGTAGGCGAAATACATGTGTTTCAGCTATTATATAGTAGGTAAGTACGCGGTTTGGGACGCAGCCCGCGGCATCAAGCAGTCGTCTATTTGCACGTACAGCATGACTAATAATTAACTGCACTTGAAGCTTTCGTAAAATTAAAAATAAAAACACCCAAAACTGTATACGGTCCCATAACGAAGACGACCTGTATGTCGATACGTGAAATTCTGGAGGGACGTCGGACGGCGTGGCGCGGTGACGTAATGACGTGTGCCGTTAATCCATCTATGTTCTATAACATGTAAAACGGGTACATGAAAGGAATATTCTAAAAGTGACTCTAAACACCTTAATCTCAATATTGTCTTATTCAGAATAAGGTCAATAATTAGATTACTGCTGTCCATGTAAACGTAGTCACTGACAGGGTGGTGAGATGTGGTCTGATGGGTTACTGTCACAACTTCACAGTTGATTATTTTGTAATAAGAGCACCCGGCATTGCGTATGCATTAAAGTATTAGAACGAGTGCAATAATATAAACCTGTGATTTGTCATGTGTCTGAAACTACATCAGAGGTGCTCCTACAGAACATTAACACCTTCTGACCAACCAGATTTCAGCATGGTCACCTTCTGACCAACCAGATTTCAGAATTCAACATGCTGGTGGTATAAAATTCTTATAACATTATTACCTGTATTATTATTATTATTACTGATCTGATTCATCTGATTTAGAAAAGTAATAAACACTGTGTTCTCGTACGAATTAAATCTCGTACTTATTTAATTGCCCACACCTCTGATCAGTGTTTGCACCTCCTTCCAGTTCTCAACGCTTTGCTGTCACCCGTCTCATTACATCTTGTTAACCAGATGTAAACCTTTTTTTGTGTCACTTGCATCCGGTGTAATTGCGATCCTATTTCACCTTGTTCATTGTTCCTTATACCACGGTGCTGTTAAATTCTCAAATCTCATTGGTGTTGATAATTTATTTCTTTTTTTTAAATATATAAAAGCATCTCTGACAATTGCGCCGGAGCTTGGTGTAATCAAGCTTGTTCACAGGTACTTACGCTACCGGTCAAAAGTTTGTGGACACTCGACTGGAATGTTTCTCATGATCTTAAAAAGCTTTGGACCTGAAGGTGTGTGATTAAATGTGTGAAATCGGCGTCGTAGACAAAAATATAATCGTGCCGACGTATTCGTTTCTTCCATTAGAAAACTAACATTTTATTTGCAAAAACATTTTTTTTTTTTTTAAACGGACGACTCGGAGCGAAATATTCCGAAAAGCAGCCGATAAGAGTCCAGCGTCGGTGGGAACTCCTTTAATACTGTTTAAAAAGCATCTCAGGGAAATTCCTCGAGAAATCGGGTGAGAAAACGCCAAGAATACATTTCTGGAAATTCTAGGCGAAAAGGGCGCCGACTTTGAAGATGATAAAATATTAAATTATTTTGATTTATTTTTGGATTTTTTTAATCACAACATAATTCCCATAGTTCCATTTGTGTTACTCCAGAGTTCTGATGACTTTATTATTATTATTATTTTAAAATGTGGGGGGAAAAATAATAAAGAATGAGTGTGTCTAAACTTTTGACTGGTAGTAGTATACCATGGAAACGCTGCAATAATCTAAGCTATTTAACAAAAAAAAAACCTTTATTGTTGCCATGGTGAAGCTTTCTTTAAGCAGATTTTTTTTTTTTAGCATTTATGGAAGGAGTCTCCAGTATCAGCACATTTGTAACGGTCAGTAAAGCCTGGATTATACTTGCGTTAACTATACACACCCAAGATGGCTGCTACAAGCATCCTACTTTTCTTCTTCACATCCTCAGAAATTTACACGACGCATCTACATGTTGCAATACCGACGCAATTAGTGGGGGCAGTAGCACACCATGTGACTTGGTGTCCACAACTGACTAAACAAACAATTTTAAAAACCTCTCACACTCTCTTTAAACCTATCAAAAAAAACCTGTTTTAAGAACCAGGTCTTCTGGATTTTCCAGATTAGTAAACACTTTTGAATGAAAGGTCATAGTTTTCGATTTGAGCCGGCGGATCATGACACCAATCACGACGACAGCGGAACGTTTTAACAGAGCTGGTCAGTTTGTTTAACATCGCCGTGCATGAAATCGCTAAACGTTTCACAGTTTGACTTGGAAACCTGACGCATCGTTTTTCTGGAAATCAACAAAAACCCGAATAAAGCTCTGCTCCTACGTTCAACACTGTGTAAGAATCTAACAGCATCCTTTAAAATCATACCATCATACAACGTTCGGTTTTTATTTCATTATTAATACGCACGTGTATTAGCCTAGCTAACAGCATCTTAAAGCCGAGCAGTGGCGAAAGAAGATTTTCAATCTCCCTTTTGTTCTGTTTCGCCAGGAGGAAGCACAGGTCAGGAGATTACGGGCGCGGTCCTGGTGGGATGTGATTGTGGAGAAAAGCAATGTTGGACTTTGGTGACTGCGAAACACAAACAGCATTAAGAGAATAGTGTGCGTGTGTGTGCGTGTGTGTGGATGCGTGTTAAGTGCTGCCTAATAATTAGCAGCTTTTTTGTTTTCATTTTGTTCAGGAACAAGAGATCACAGCCTTGCCTGCTTTTGTTTTCTGATGTTTCACATTTACGAGGTTTGCAAAGTTCACCTACAAAGCTACATTTTCCACTACTGTTAACAAATTCCTTTTTCACATCCCAAATCCTTTCCCACACAAGTGAACTGCTTTAGACTAACTGTTACTTTCCACCAATGCTGTGGTCAGAAGATCATCACTCAGCCACACTAGGCTGCACTGTGTGTGTGTGTATATATATATATATATATATATATATATATATATATATATATATATATATATATATATATATATATATATATATATATATATATATACATACATACATATATATGTATATATGTGTGTGTGTGTGTGTGTGCAGTGAGTACTGGGGCCAGGTGGACTGAGCGCAGCCATTATGAGTCTGAGCTGCTAATAGAACATTAATGAAGACAAGGAGAAACTCCTGAGTCCTGATAACTGCATCTGCACAGACCTGCACATACACCCTGTAAACCCCCCCGATACACACACACACACACTTGCACAGTAGCACCGCTAAACCCTCCAAATGGGACCGCTTTGAATCGCACTGCAAATCCATCTTCCACTTTCCCCTCGTTGCCATGGACACAGACCATTTCCCAGGGTGCACTTTGTTTTTTTTTCCCTGTCTCCCCCCACCCTCCTCCCTCATTCTCTCTGTACACCTCTCTCTCTCTCTCTCTCTCTCTCTCTCTGTGTGCCCTCGCTTGGCTAACTCGATGGCTGGAGACTAAAGAGCCCTGGGGGAACTGAACACAAAGCCAAGACAACATGGAGTAGAGAGAGAGATATACAGGTCAAAGCCACCTCCCTGCCCCTCCCTCCGCTCTGTCTTCCTCTCTCTGTCTCTCTCTCTCTCTCTCACACACACACACACACACACACTTGTAAAAAGCCATCTCTCATGGCAACAGTGTGTGGTGATGTCCCCGGGGGAGCAGCAAAGAGGCTTCACAACACACACCCCCACCCAACCAACACACACGAACAAATATACACACCGCCAGTGCCAGACAAGCAGCCTGGCATCCTGTCAACCCGGCATCGTCACCGTATCTCGTGTATCTGAAAGCTCATCTGATGATCTCCGCTTAAAAACATAAGTGCTTGGTATGAAAAAGGTAGGACGAGAGGAAAAACCACGCACCGGATTTGCAATGATGAAAGGTTCAGGGGTTCATGATGTCAAAAAGTGGCCAGGCTGGAACATAACCTGAACATCTGCTGAAAACAGACCCCAACTGTGAGTTTTAAATCTTGCTGAGATGCGAGGTGACAAACACGGACACGTGCCCACGTTCAAACGCTGCGCCCTTGAGACTTCCAACCAAAAGACCGAAACGTTTACGTACCTTCATGTCTAAAATAAGACATCTTCATACTCTCTTTACTTCTGAGCACTGGATGTCCCACTTACCCGAGCTGTGTCTTTAGATTTTATATATCATACAAACGTTAAATCACATTATTCAGTATCTATAATGAATTCAGTAATCACACTGACACGAATAAGACTAAACTAAAAATAAGTCCATCCATCTATTTTCAATACCGCTTATCCTACACAGGGTGCAGCGAGTCTATCCCAGGGGACTCGGAGCACAAGGAGGGGGACACCTTGGTGGACGGGGTGCCAACCCGAAGCACGGGGAGAACTAGCAAAGTCCGTGCACACAGGGCGGAGTCAGGATTCGAAACCCCCAACCCCCGGAGGTGTGAGGCAAACGTGCTAAACACTAAAGCACACACACACATACAAAAGTATGTATTTACAATAATAAGAAAAGGCTTTAATATCTCATTTTCTTCCTAAAAACAAATGCATAATGTGTACACCGTCCTACTGCAACGTTTTTTAAGCATTTTCTTGGAAGGAGTCTCCAGTGTCAGCGCTTTGTATCAGTCAGAGGTAAAGCGGTAAAGTTTTCAAAACACCGATAAATCTTTCGGACGGACGAGCTATGTTTCTGTCTTAATGTGCACCTATTATGGTTATTTTTAAATATTACCTTTCATGTAGTGTGTTATATATAGAGCTGTTTGTGAATGTAAAAACGTCTGCAAAGTTTCAAAAATCCAAGCACATAACAAACGGAGTTATCGACTCCCAAAAGAAGGAATCGATTCTGAACAGCTGAAACGACTCGTTAGTGATTCCAGACTTACTTCCTGTACTAACCTACATGGGTTTGTACCAAAAAGCCCCGCCTCCGGTCTTCATTGGCTGCTCGCTGACAGCAGTAGACCAATCACAACAGACTGGGACATCTGACCACTCAGAGCAGAGTATGCTCTCTGAAAGGAGGAGTTTGGAACGAATACTTTAAAACGAATCATTTAACGAGTCGATTGTGACACTGGGGGGAAAAAAGGTAACGCTGCAGTTTAAATTATGAGCACGTTAAAAGTGTTTTTTGACCTTGGTTGCGTGTAAATCTATCGTCTGAGACCTTTAAAACAAAATTAGGCACGTTTCAAAAACATAATAGGTGCACTTTAATAAATTCAAGAGAAAGGGAAAAAAACATGACGACGAGGGAACGACTATATATATTAAACATGATTTGCAAACATGAAATGAAACTATAAACGGATAAAAAGTACAGTGTGTCGTGTTTTAATGAATACAATTGTAATTCATCGCACTTCAGGATGTGCCGTTCTAGAAACTTTTTTTTTTTAAGTTTAAGGTCACAACACCGCGTCGCTGATTATTTTCCTACAACGCTACACGCTGTTCCGTTTTATTCTTTGCTTAGCAACCACAAGTGCTGAATCGGTCTTCTTTCGGCAGTTCATGCGAGTGAACCCGAGTGGAAAGAAATCTGATTTCAGTAGTACATCAAGTGGAAGAACTAAACCTTGACCTTTACTTGTCAATGGGGTGGCACCTTCATGCCTTTTGTACTATGTTTCACTTAGAAATGCGATTGCAGTGTACCTTTTAAAACTCATTTGAATGCACGACTGACCTTACGGTCTAATTTTTACTTCATGAATCCCTTTTAAAAAAGATACGCTACATCCGCTTCCCGTTGCTTAGTAAATGCACAAAAGGTCTGTTCGGGTCCCACTCCAGTGACAGGTCGGGTGACGTTCCCTCCTTAAAAGTGTAGGGTTGCGATGTGAACACGGAATAAGGTGTTGTGCTGAAATTGTGACTTTTAGTAACGTTTTAAAATGGTTCACGAGGACCAGAACAGAACATGAGGGTTAAATGCTTTCTCCATCTGTGTAAATCTGTCCATCCATCTCCCTCTCTCTCCCTCCTCCTGCGTTCAGGCTGCTCTCAGCTTGTGACCTGTCTGTTCCACAGATGAATGCGCCGTCACACTTCCCCATTTCACTTACTCGTTCCTTTTTTCCGCCCCTATTCATGCGTCTGTCATCTGCGTGTGTATAAAGAAAGACCAGCAGGGCACGACGCTGTGAGCAACATGGTGCAGGTCGAATGTTTCCCTCCCCCCTCTCGCATCTCTGCTTCCCGTATTTTGATGCTAGGCACCTCGTAACTCTCGTAAGCGTTAAAAAAAAAACAAAAAAAAAAACCCAGTGTGATTGAGGAACGAGGAACGAGTTATCCATTAAAAATCTTTCTCTCGCTCTCGTTTTGCTTGATGTGCCACTAATTGTGTCGCGCGCTGGCTGTCACGAGGTCACGGAAAGTCTGGGGATATGGCATTAATATGCAAACAAATGTCATTTTCCGACGGGCGCGGCGCAGACTCGCGCTAATTATTCCATCAATCCTAGATTTGCATCTTAATTAAAGATCTTTATCATGAGGAAGAAGGTATGGCGCTCGGGCTGGGGACGGATAGCGAGGCAAAGAGAAAAGTTTGTAGGACTCGAACAATCGTGCTCCTGCGACCGGCCTTGTGATGTTTCGGGTTTCATCCACCTCTGGATAACTTCAACTGCCTGAACAGAAGAGACGTGAATGCTGACTGCTCGGTTTTGCTCGGTGTAGAAGACGGAACACACACACACACACACATACACACACAGACACTTTAGCCACATATCGTGCATAGAAGAGGGGAGAAAAATAAATAAATAAATGTTTTTCAAGATGCTTCCAAGGCCACCGTATCCTCTGTGCTACGAGACCGCGACTGGTTAAGGAGTGCAAACACACACAAACACACACACACATGTATGTCAAAACCTTTCCTAGCTTGCATGCTCACACATGTTCTTCCTCCCACGGGTACATCACGAACATATCACAGGCTTCACCTGTACCCCAGAATTCATTGCTCGAGACATCATGACACAATGACCTCGGATCACCTCCTTTACCTCACCAAAGAAGGTCATTCATTTAAAAAAAAAACAAAAAAAAACATGTTAATGAAATGAAGGGGTCATGTAAGGGTCAGGTGACCCAACAACCATCACAGGTCTGCTAGAACCATGGTTTCCAGAGTGGCCTCCAGGGAACTCCTGGGGTCTGTGAGGTTGTTTTTAATTTTTTGTTACATTTGTTTTGTTGTCAAAAGCAACAACAACAACAACAACAACAACAAAATCCGCCCTGTGATTAATTTTAACTTGAATCTAATGATAACAGAAACACTTTATTTATCAGCAGAAGGTTTACGAATAAAAAAGCTCTACGGAGCAAATAAACAGTAACATATTGTACACAATTAAAATAATTATTGAACTATTATTTAACAATTAAATAATGAGGCCAATGTTTGAATATTTGGATTTTGATGATAAAATAAATCTGTAATGATTGAGTGTGGATTTATTTATTTTCGAATAAAAATATGTTTGGTTTTGCTGCGGCTTTTTTCAAAAATCTTTCGCAGTGATGTTTGTTGGTAAATGAGACCTTTTAGCTGTACTCTTGTTCGACGCACGTGAATCGAAGAGGGCTTTAACTGAATGTGCGTTGTGATGACGTCACGTGACGCGTCTTGGCCCAAATCTGCTGTGAATGTAAAAAATCGCAAGCTCCTCAGAAAATTTTGCGCCGTTTGCTTGATTTCGTGTTCATTTCTGCGATCGCAAAAATCCCTAAATCCTGGCAGGAATGGCTAAAGGAGCCCCTGACTACAAAACATTTGATGACCTCTGACCTTAAGGTTGCCATGGTCGCATTGAAAAAAAATGTTTTTGGCGAATTTGTTTAATTGTGGAACAAGTTTGTGGGTGAAAAAAAAGAGCAGGTCAAGCAAAGGGAAAGTGTGAAGAGAGTATTCACAATGTACAGAAATATTACTGTTGTAACACATATTGTAAAGATTGGGACAGTTAATTGGGGCAGCGGTGGCTTGGGGCAGCGGTGGCTTGGGGCAGCGGTGGCTAGGTGGTTAAGGCTCTGGGTTACTGATCAGAAGGTTGGGGGTTCAAGCCCCAGCACTGCCAAGCTGCCACTGATGGGCCCTTGAGCAAGGCCTTTAACCCTCTCTGCTCTATGCTGTACCATGGCTGGCCCTGTGCTCTGATCCCAGCTTCCTGACATGCTGGGGTATGTGAAGAAAAGAATTTCACTGTGCTGTAATGTATATGTAATCAATAAAGACTCATTATGGAGGGGATAACAAAAAGAAGACAAATGCTAAAAACTGCACAAGCTTTTTAGGCTAGTCTTTTTGTGTGTTTTGTCCAAAAGTATCTGAGCTGCCATTTGTGCTGGGAACTGGCAACCCTGCCTGTGCTAGACATCATAAAATAGATAACTTTCATCTCTGAATGGTCCTCTGTGTAAACCGTTCTTCCAATATCTGCAGCCTAAAAACCTCAAGCCTACTACAAACCTCAGCATTTAGCAGATTTAAGGCCATCCGGTGGCTCGGTGTTTTCTTACATAATGACTCAGACACTTTACCTAAGCACTCTGAATTAACTAGATGGAGTTTTATTATTTTTAATTTTCAGATCTTTGTGTTGCTGTAGGGACGTTCTGTCATGTTTCTCATGTAGGGGGTTAAATAAACTTAAATCTTTTCAATCCTGCATTGTTAAGCAACTAGTCCAGTTAGATATGAATTCAGAGAAAGCCAGAAGTCAGTTTATTGCACTACGGTAACACCATTTGGTTGGGAGCATAAGAAACTTGCTAGCTAGCTTTCATTAGTTGGCCAGGTCCGTTCGAAAGCTAATTGGTAGCAGGTCTTGCATTTACGTTTACAGAAGTATTATGGTGAAATTTAGCTAGCAAACATAATGCTATGTGGCGGGTGGCATAACTAAAATGTGCTAGTTTCCTTTAGCTTGCTAACTATATTAGTGAGGTCACTTTTAAATACAGAACCTAGTAGTCAGTACTCCCTAGATTGCCAAAGGTCATTACCGTGGATGTGTTTAGCTACCTAGTATAACACCGTCTAGCAGGCAGCCTGACCATCACACTCATATGTGCTTGTTGAACATCAGATTCCAGATTTAGTCCCTCTTTTGCTATTGTAATAACCTCCACTCTTCTGGGAAGGCTTTCCACTAGATTTTGGGGATTTACCCATTCAGCCAGTGAGGGCATTCAGTGATACTGGTTGAGTAGGCCTGGGGTGCAGTTGGTGTTCCAGTTCATGAGAAAGGTGTTCAGTAGGGTTGAGGGCAGGGCTCTGTGCAGGACACTCGAGTTCTTCCACTCCAACCTTGGCAAACCATGTCTTCATGGAGCTCACACTGTGGACATTGTCATGCTGGAACAGGTTTGGGCCTCTTAGTTCCAGTAAAGGGAAATTGTAATGCTACAGCATACAAAGACATTGTGTACAACTGTGTGCTTCCAACTTTGTGGCAACAGTTTGGGGAACACCCACATATGGGTATTATGGGCAGAGGATGAGTAAAGAAGGAATTTGAATGGAAATGGCTACAGCTTATTTATTTATTTTTTTAAAAGTGTTTTTATATACGGTATATCTGAGCAGCTGGTTTGTGGTGAACGCTTCCTTGTACATGCCATGAATCCAAAACATGTGATTCTGAGCCTGTCTCCCAGATAAGCCCAACTAAGTCTGGGTGTGAACTCGTGTATTCATGAAAAAGAAAAAGTCTCATAGTGATTTGATCTAAGCAAAGAAAATGGATACAAGTACAAGTAATGAGACGAGACTGGCACATTTTCGATATAATGTCTATTATTTTGACATGAAATCTGAACATTGTTACTTGTCTGATGTGAATTTTTAAGCCATAAAAAAAACACCAGAATCCCCCCGTTCAAGTGTGAATAGAATGACTCACTTGTTGTGAAGGACACACCAGCCACAGTGAGGATCTCCGGAGCCTAGGCAGCTCTTACAGCTACTGTACTGAGAACAGCTCTCCACTGGGAGACGGGTCACCTGCAACATAAAACCCACACACACACACACACACACACACACACACACACACAACGCCTTAGGCATTTACATTTACAGTGCAAATTGGCCAGAGTCTAAACATACCGGCAAGTTAAACAGACATCTGGCGGTTTCATTTTCATACTGATTATGGTGGTAAAGATTTCAATATTTCTCAATAAATACAACCTAAAGTCAAACAGATGCACCTACGGAAAAGCTGGGAGACAATTACCTTAACAGTAATAATACTGAAAGACTGGCTGCTTTTAAATGTATTGTTGACTCATCGGAACGTGGACGGTATACAGAGATGTGCGAAGTATTGCCTCGGAAATAGAAACGCATGTACAGAAACACATACTGTACACTTCTGTTTATGCCAACCACAATGCCACAAACGTGACCCCGACACCTACTCGCAATGAATAATTAATAACCAAACGGCAGCATAAATAGTTCGCTTGCCTCCGCGTTCCCACGTATCACCAGCGACACCGTAAACCTGATATCTAGGTAACTACAACAGAGAGTCCGACGATGTGTTATATCAGATTCCCAACTGGGAATTAGACTTGCTGAAACAGCGTTGTCTCTTGATGTGCTTGCTGAGGATGAAGTAAACATTACACGCTGAGCTCATTTGTATCCGAGCCACTGTGGTGTCTGGTGGCCAGATCGTTTTAAATACCTCAACACTCTCGCTTTTGTCCTTTGGCCAGAAATTGCCAACAAGTGGCTTTCTCCTGTTGCGGCAGAAAACCTCGTTTCTAAACCTCACATACCAGCTGTGGGTCTTCTGGGCTCACCAGATTTACACCCTTACCTGCTATACACAGCTTAGCAATGCTCTATTGACGTACAACTTTTGCTGGATGGCTGAAGTGGCGATTATTGGTTAGTATCGATACGTCTTATTCAACTGATTATCTGAACTGCACCGTCTGGGATAAGCAACGAAACGGCCAACATTTAAGTCGAGCCAATTAAGTCCAACATTACCGGTATATTCAGCTAGCAAGCATAACACCATGCTCAGACAACATGTATTACTCAATAACTAGGTCTGATTAACCCGATTTGACAGTCAAGTCACGTCTTATTACAAGACTAACTCCAGTTTCAATCTGAAATGCTTTTATATATTTTGCTGAAACAGCATCCAGCATCATCACTCAAAGTGGTAGCTAAGAACAAAGTACACATTGGTCCCGTTTGTACCCGAGCCACTGTGGGATATGGTGGTTATATTTGAAATACCTCAACACGTTCACTCTTGTCCATTGGTCAGAAATTGCCAACGACCCAGGAAGGATATGTTATTGGGAGCAGCTTTTGACTATCGTCACAAAAGCCCTGTTGCTTAAACTGTGGGATTTTCTGACTGTAACTGTGGGTCGCCAGTTTTAAACCCTTTCCTGCAAAGCACAGCTTAAAACTGCGTTATTACCTTACACCTGCACAGCTCCTTTCCCCAGGCCATAATCCTCTTGAACACTTCCCACATATTACCTCTGTAACCTTTCTGACATTTAACAGCCCTCTGCACTACAATGACATGTAACTACACTTAATGTTCACTCTAAATTTGAGTAATGGTACTGTAGATTACTGTCCTTGCTGTAAATTATTTTATATTGCATGTTGTGTGAATTGTGTTCTCGGGTGTTGACTCAAACACCGAGACAAATTCTTTGTATACGTCTACTCAGTGAATCAAAGATTCTAATTCTGACCTTTCGTTGAACGGATGAACTGCCCGGACTTTGATTCAGCATTAGAATCAACTGGTCAGTTGATGCTCATTGGTGTCAAGTGATTGAATTCATTTCCAAGCCTGGGATAAGCAATTAATTGACAAACCTTCACATGTTTACAAGCCTGCATACTCTCTACAGTTTTGTACTGTCCATCACGTATGAGTGCTCCAGTAAAATTTCATGACGGTTTCCATGTCTATAGGAAGTAGCTGCTGCTGCTCAAAGTCATCCATCTTGGAATTCATCGGCCTGTCTTGTAATGGCCAATCACAGGCTTGGTCATGTAGCATGCCCGTCTGCATAGTTTTCCAAGGTGCCATGTGCATGAGATGGCAAGCAAAGCCCTTAGTCGACGTCTGTTTCTCTGTAGTTATGTCAAATACCTTAACTGACTGCTAGGCCATTTCTACTAACAAGTTGCCAGTGCCTGAACTTGAACCGTGCTACTTTTTCACCACAAAAGAATCACTTCTCAAAATGGTGACACTGTGGGCTTGGGGTAAGTGGCAATTCATCTACCACCAATAAAATAGAATAAGTATTTGAATTAACTGTGCAGTGGTTTGGTCCCAAGAAAGGAACATCCAGAAAAAATATCTTCTCAAAGAGGTAAGAATAAGAATTTTAAAAATATGCATCATAGTTACTGATTTGGCGCAATTCCAAAATGATCAACTTACACAATATTTGGGTTTAAACTGGTGGAAACCTGGATCCGCTCCTCATCCCCGAATTAAACATGGCTGGGGTCAGCGGGGTCAAAGTTCAGCCCAAAGTTCAACACAAAACACTTGCAGGCCCAGTTCTCTAGACCTTGGGATCAGGAGGTTAGCTTGCATAACAGAAACCACCACCACTGACTCTTCTACAAGACCAAATCCATCACTCTCAAGAATAATGATGACTGAGAAGAGCTCAGTGTAGAAGACTGAAACAAAAGCAGCTGCATATATCATAAGTTTCAAACTTTCATAACTTTGGATTTGAAAATGCATGAGCAGGCAGCCAAGCAATGAACGCTAGCTTATATAAGGAGAGAGTGGGAGGCCTGGGATGGGAATTACATGAATAATGTTATTGTGTGTGTGTGTGTGTGTTTGTGTGTATTTGTGTGGGCATGCTAGTATTTGTTTGAACTAGGTTGCTTTATCAGCAGTGGTATGTGCAGTCAATCGAGTGGGCAAACAGACGTTAGATCTGCACTGATCTAACATCATTTGTCGACGTGTGGCAACGTGAAATCAATGTTGAATGGATAATTACTGTTGGAACGCAACCGTGCCCGCAAAAGGTCATCGGCGTGCTTCATTTTGAGGCATCTCACACGCGCCAGTGAACTGGTTGACGGCAGATTGAAAACATCAGGGTTACATGCGTGACCATGGTCCCTTAATGAAGGGATTGAAAACATCAGCGTATATGGGAGGAGCTATTCATCACAGGCCAATCACAAGCCCTTGTGCAATTACATCAAAGGGCTAATAGGGAGTAAGGAACTTCGTAAACTAATCCGATACAGATTAATCATTTATCTAGCTGATGGTCCCAACAGTCCCCGTCAGTTCCATGTAGACTTGGAGTTCCCACTGAAACGTGAACTTTCATGAACATGTGTCAAACCTAATATGGACTAAAAGATGTATATTTAGGAGCCAATTCAAGGTGACCCAATACTGACCACGAGACGACTATTAATCATGTTTTACTGCCCAATTTAACTTCAGTTCATTTTTACTTGCACAACGCTTTTAGCAAAAGACATTGTCACAAATCAATTTGACAAAAAATGGGATGTAGATTTAGATCCCTAATGAGCAATCTGGAGGTGACGCTGGCAAGAAAACCCCCATTAAACGACACAAGGAAGAAACCTTGAGAGGAACCAGACACAAATAGGAACCCAACCTCTTTGGGTGAAACCGTATAGTAGGATTATAAATCATATATATGTCTCGCCAGATTATCCCAGTCTGAGACTTAGCAATGTCTAGAAAGTATGGGATCTGGGTGGCGCCACTTTTGGTTCATAGGGTTCACCTTTGAGGAACAGAATTTGACCCCGATGACCCACAATAGAAGCAAGCTTATTGGGTTGCGGTGTATCCTGAATCTATCCTGGGAACACTGAGCGTGTGGTGGGATACGCCCTAGATGGGATGCCAGTCCATGTCCATGTAGGACACCACAGTCCCTCCTAGGGGAAGTTGAGAGTAATCCAATCCACCTACTGGCATGTTTATGAGAGTTGGAGAAGCTGGAGGAAACGGGAATACACGAACATGGGTAGAACATGTTGTGCATAACTTGACAAAAAAAACCAAAAAAACAAGCTAGTTGAGACTTCGGTGGAATAAAGTACTATAATATAATAAAACAAACACACAGAGACAAAGATATGAAAAAAAAATAAATGCAAGTCTATGGAGAAACATGCTTTAATTTACATATTAACTTAACATGTTTGAATGAATGAATGAATTTACATAAATTTAAATAGACTGACTTCATACTAGCATAGAGACACGAAGATATAACTAGCTATGCTCATAATATACAAGCTTGTGTATGTATTGTGTATAGTATCAGTGTTGCGTTTCCCTGCAAAACAGAAACGTGTCTGGTTTCTCCAACGGTCTTTTAGAGCTCCAGACGCGAAAATGCTCCTTCTCTTCCTTTGATCGGAGCCGAGATTAGACGCCGCAGTGAGAAAAACCAGAGCGTGGAATAAACAATCCCACCCAAAAGGGACAGGGCCGTGGCTTTCAAGTGCCGAGCAGCTGATGTCTCTACAGCTGTGTGTGTCTGAGTATGTGAGGAGAGAGAGCCTGGAGTCTGGAGTGAGTGTGTGAGGAAAAGAGCGAGCGAGAGAGAGTGAGAGAGAGAGAATGTGTAAGTGTGTGACTGAGGGTGGGCGAGGTGTAGCGAGATTGAGCTCTATGCTAATTTATTCTGCCACGCAGCCAAGCATAAATACGCCGTTTTATAATCTGTTGCCTCCAGTCCAGGCTTTTTTTTTTCCTTCTTTTTTATACACTCCCACATGTGCAAATAATAACACACACACACACATACACACACACACAGATGAAGGGTCACATCCCAGCGGTCGACTGGTCTATCCACCCATGCTCGGTTTGATGCATCACTGAAAGGTTAAGCAGAAGGTTTGGTATCCACTCCGAGTGACTAGCTTCTCCTTTGTTCCCATTTTTGGCTTAACATGTCAGCAGAATTGGAGACTTCCTCGCCATGCGCCGACCGTAACTGAAACACGTCCACGAACCGGCAGCGCTTTGTGAGCAAACGTGACCCTTTACCCGCCTGCGCACCTGCTGCTAATGAAATATTCAAATTTGTGTGCCGGTGTGGAGCATCAATTATTGACTCCCTGTCATTTCACTTCATATTTAATATTTCATGTTTCATATTTCACAGCCAGTCATCATCCTGCTGCCGTGCGTCTTCACGGTGCAAGGGAAGCAGTAAATAGAGAATAACAGCATACTTGATTAATCAGACTGACCTCCTGACTCCTCCCACCACAGCGCGATTGGACATGAATAAATGGATAAATACATATGCATGTGTATTTTCTAGAAGTGGATACATATTGGGGCTGTGTATCACTCCCTCCATTATACGATGCCTGGTTCAAGCTGACAAGATTTAGAGCCGTCTCAAGTGTAGATAAATACAACCATGTGCAACAACAACAGAGGGAGCAGCGGACACTTTAGTTTTAGACTTCTGAGATTTTAAAATCCCATTTGTTATAGTGTGTTTTCTTGAAGGGAAAATAATCTGAAAGCTTTCCCAACAAAACAGAAGTGCAACATTGTAGAGGTGATGACTGGCAGGCAAAGAGGCCACGCCTCCTTTATTGAACCTGAGAACATAGAGGCCACGCCTCCTTCACTGATACTGAGATGGACTGAGGCCACGCCTCATTCACTGATACTGGCATGGACAGAGGCACCGCCTCCTTCATTCATACTGATCGCACAAGAGCCACACCTCCTTTACTAAAACTGACATTGACAGAGGACACACCTTCTTCACTGAGAATGCTGGACATATGGACCACACCTTCCCTGATAATAACAAGCACAAAGGCCACGCCTCCTTCACTGAACCTAAGAGCACAGAGGCCACGCCTCCTCCACTAAACCTGAGAGCACAACGGCCACGCCTCCTTCTCTGAACCTGAAAGCACAGACACCGATATAAACTCAGTTTATACCGATATAAACAGAGGCCACGGCTCATTCACTAAAACTGAGTGCCATGCCTCCTTCACTGATACGGACACAGACAGAGGCACCGCCTCCTTCCTTCAGACTGATAGGGCAGGAGCCACACCTCCTTCACTAAAACTGACAGGCAGAGAGGCCACACCTTCTTCAGCGAAAACGCTAGACACATGGGCTACACCTTCTTCTCTGATAACAAGCACAGAGGCCACGCCTCCTTCACTGAAACTGCACGCACAGACACAATGTATCCGTCAACGATACAGTCAGGGATACAGGCCACGCCTCCTTCACTGGGAATGCTAATAACTCCCAGTAACCAACTAGTCTACAGAGTAGCCTAGAATAGAGTATAAAGTTTATTCAGTTCAATTCAAGTCTATCTAATGGATTTTAGAAACTCCCAAATGTGTTAAAGCCATCGCATGCTGTGACAGTTGTTTCATAATTACAGTTTAGGTGGGTGTAAAACCGGCATTCGTCTCTCATTTACCATCAGCCTTTGGCAGCAAACAGATTGCAGGCACTGAAAGGAAACCAATTGGAACGTTATCAGACATTGTGTGCTCTTCCTTCTAAACGCCATCAGATCCTTAACCACAACAGAGCGGCTAAAACTTTTTTCTTTTTTTTTTTTTTTCCCGTCTCCTCTCTTGAACGGAAGCCTTAATCCAACTCCTCGGCTGACGCTCTCGGGTCAAGAGACGACTACGGACATTTATGATCCCGAACGTAAAGCTTTTAATCAGCACTGAACACGAGTGATCGATCGTCGCTTTAATGCATAGCACATCTCAGTCAATCCTTCACACAAATATCAATATCTGGAGCTGACTGGAAGAGCGCCCCCCCCCCCCCACCCACCCACCCACACACACACACACACACACACACGAGTGACTCCACCGTCGGAGCGAGACGAGAAGGTTTTTACTTTCTTTTCCAGCATGCTGACGCCGGCGTGCAGGGATCCATCGAAAGAAAGAAGTTGGTGCAGCTAAAATAAAGTGTTTTGATTTCTTTTCTGTTGTTTCACTTTACACCGCTGCTGAATTCCCAGCTCTGATTGGTCAGAAGGTGTTGAATAAGCTTCTATAAACAGCAGCTCTGACAGACGTTCTGGCTAGCTTTTGGATGATAGGGTTATGCTAAAGCACTTGTTTTAATATGCTGTCGTTTCTATAGTAACAACGTGCACAGGGATTTCACATCATCTAAAGCAAATGATAAACAGATTTTTATTTTATTTTTTAAAAGTGTTGTTATTTAACCAAAGATCATTTTTGATGACATTTATGGAAGGAGTCTCCAGTGTCAGCGCTTTGTACCAGTAAGTTTTCCAGTATGGGAAATCTTTAGAAACGGATCAAACCAGTGTCAGTACGTCGTTCTCAAATAAATTGGAGAAAACTGAAGTCATTGATCAATCGTTCTGGCCTAAGTGCTATTATACGGAGATAAACTACTTGCGGGTAAAAACAATTACTCTGCATCACATTGTTGATTATTTTTCTATAACTCCATGTCCCCAGGTGTTGTTTTATTCCCTACATATTGTGTCTCCAGCCATCGCTCTTGTGCTTACGGTGAGCTCAATTGTGACATCTTCAGTATAAATCCTAGCTAAGTGAACACCGCTCCCTTTATGGCTGGCGCCTGCCTTGTACACCGGGGGCAAATATTGGCAGTTTTAGTGCTTTTATTTCCTCAAGCTCACACACAATAATCTCTAAATATTAGCCCTGCTGAAGGCTTCCTGAAGGATTTTCTTTCTCCGACAGGCTCCGCTCGCCGATTCCCCCCACCCCACGGAGGTCACGTCCCTTTCTCGTACGGCGTCTTTCAGAAACCTACACAATGGAGGCGATCTCGTCTCATCTCCGCGTCGCGCCAGATCCGCGAACGAGCATCGAGAGGAAGGATTTTTGAGCAGAAAGACAGGAAAGAACTATGGCATCATTCTTTCTGCAGCTGTACTGTGTTAAGTGTCTTTCTCAGCTGCGGAGGAACTCGTTCCGCGTTCTCCGTTTCTCGCGCTTCCCCACCAACAGAGGCGTGCAGAGAGAAGAGAGAGGCGCTACATCTTATTAAGACCACCAGCTGGGGCTCCCATTCACGAACATTCACACACGTCGGTTCATATTCCGTCTTCCTGTGGCGCAGATGTTAAGACAACATATCTGCGATTCCGCTCGTGACTCTTAAAACAAAAACAAAACCGAAAAAAGCTCGGCGGTTAAACGGGGGCGGAGCCGAGACACATGACAAATGTGTCTTTATTCTACCGCGAGAAGTCTACACGGCGCAGAACAAATGTTTTCCTGCGCGTCACCGGTGGCGCAGGAATCAATTACAAGCAAACGGTGAAACTGTAAATCATCCAAGAAAATGATCATTATACTATTTATACCATCCTTCCTCTTGGATTCCCAAGGGTTTTTTTTTTTTTTGGTTTTTTTTTAGTTATGCACTTGAGCTCACCAGCTAATGTTGCTAACATACTTTAAATACATTTAAGAGCTTTAAGAGACTTAGGTGAAGAATTCGAAGCCGTGCTCCTACTGGTGATATTAGACAGAGCGTTAAAATCCAACATTTTATCAGTATCAGGACATTTCAGAGTATTTCCCGGACCTCTAATACTAGGTCAATCGCATAAGAAAGAAAACAGAATCAAAGAACACAACAGTCTGTTTTAAAAAATGTAGATTTGGTTCAAACTATTCAATTACCCGTTAACATGCGAACAGAATAAAGAAGCTAACTCTTTTACAGTGAACTGACTACACCGTATTATACGCGATGCACACACGCAGTCACTGAGCAGATGTTACCTGTTTGTCGCTCAGCAAGTAGGTGTACTGATAATCCGGACTGAACACCATGTCGCGCAGGATCGGGCTCCCCTCCACCACCGTGACCGTCTCGTACAGCAGCACGTTCTGGGAAGGCGGAGAAACGCCGTCCACTCGGATCTGACGAGGACAGAGAGGAAAACGCTCGGTTTAAGTCCACATCGTTTCTTAGCAATAAGAGCATTTTGACTGATAGCATACAATGACATTAATCCAGATGGGATGGAGGGGAGGAATCCCGGCGTCCCCTTAAATCAAGCCCTGACGCTTTCTCTAAAGGAGTCTCCAGTGTCAGCACGTCGTAACTTATTAATTGAAGCAAGAGAGAGCGAGAGAGAGAGAAAATAAAAAAGAAGGGCTAGCAATAACAACATGTTAGCTGATATCATATAATGACATTAATACAGATGGGATGGAGGGGAGGAATCCCGGCGTCCCCTTAAAACAAACCCTGGCGCTTTCTCTAAGGAAGGAGTCTCCAGTGTCAGCACGTCGTAACTTATTAATTCAAGCAAGAGAGAGAGAGAGAGAAAGAGAGGGAGAAAAGAAGGGCTGGTAAGGGAATGACTGTTTACATCTGTCATGATGTAAAGTGATAACAGGAACGAACTTCCCAAGAGCTCCAACATTAAGTGTAACTATAAACAGATAAAAAGTATGACGTGTCATGCTTTAATTAATGAATTTTTTATTTTTTTTAAACTATCGTCAGCACAGATTCAGTCTGCTGAGGTATAAAGGAATAAAACACGTATGTGGGATGCACTGGATTGGAAAATAATCAGCTTCAGGGTGGTAACATGATAGAAGTCGCTTATTTTCCTCTAACAGCACATCCTGAAGTGTTTTATTTCGTAATAACATTGGATTAAATGACTACATTTTCATACAAAAATGTACAATACAAGCAAGCCGTATTTAAAAAAATAAACGGAAAAAAAAATCCCAATTTCTTTTTTTTTTTTTTTAATTATATTGACATTAACGTAGTAATATACTCCATTTTCATATAGGATGCTTCCTGCTGCTCCGTTTTCTCTGTGCTTTACTGACAGATGTGGCGTTCTGGAGTATTCTAATTGGCCCGCTGTTCTCCGAAGTGCCGCGTTCTTTCGCTGACCCAGAAAAAGAGCTTCAGAGGAGTTCAGAAAGGCAGAGTTCAGAAAGACACACGCCGACAGCAGAGATTCAGATTACTGTTTACTGACAGCAGAGAATCGGCGTATCCGACGATTGCGTTTCCGTCGTCGGATAGAAAATAGAAAATCAATTACGCTTTAATGACACTGCGCCCGTCCTGGCGCACGAGCGCGTACCTCCGTACACACACACGCAAACGCATACGCGCTCTCAAGCCCCTGCCGCTTCATCATTAGTGACTCCTCTGTTTCCTCACAGTGATAATTAGTGTAGTGAGCATGCTCAGTTCGAAACGCCGAGAAATGCAAAACATCTTTGAAGTATCAGTAAAAAAAAAAAAATAAAAAAAAAAGGGAGGAGAGGAATGAGGGAAAAAAAGAAAAGAAAGGGAAAAAGCACAGCTCAAGTAGCAGAGCTCACCTATTTTCCTTTCTGCTAGAAATAAAAAGCTAGATAAAACGAGCAGCCGGGCAAATCTGTCCTCATCAACGGTGACAGAAAAGTGACAAGAGACGGAAATGAGACTCTGAGTAATCCATATTAATTCAGAAGTGGAAACAAAGATGGGGGGAAAAAAAAAAGAAAAACCTAAGAGGAAGTGAGGCAAGGAGCAGATGTGATGCCGCAGTTTGGGCCTTCTCCTAAATATCTGGGTTGGCCCAAAGTGAAAAACATCGTTAGCCTGTTAATTAGGGTTGACAAGGTGGCGTCAATTAGTCAAAGGCTGCCATATTGGGTGTCAGAAGTCGGCCGGCCAAGCTGGAGCGCGTGAGTCAAGCAGCAGCGGGACAGAAGGTTCTGGAAGATGACGGAGTCAAGCCGCAGTTTGTCAATGCATGCAGCACCAGCTGTAGTGTCGTGCATTGGCAGCCGTCAGCAACGGCTTATCGCATCGTTTTATCTCCAACGGCTGCCATCTGCATTTTTCCCGTCTGCGAAAGTCGACGCTTCGCTAAACTGCATCACAAAGGCCGCTTGAGCAACAACCAGAGGGCGGCTAAAAGGCAAGCGCCGTACCGTAAAGAAAAGTAACGCTACGATACGATACGCCCGTAACCATGGCGTCTGAGTCACCTTTAAAAGGGTAAGTCGGTGTGTAAGATCTTTCCTAAAACGCAAGCATGCTCTTCGGGTCATCCGGCGTGACCTACGCACCTCTCAGCTCATCGATTCTTCCATTTACGGGGAGAAAAACAAAACAGGCTAGCGCTCGTTTCTAAGTGCACTCAAGCCAGAGTCTGACACCAAACAACCGGCGCTTAGGGCAAGTCAAAACAGAGAAGCTTCTCACTCCAGAGTGGTCCGGTTAAACAAAATAGCCTGCCATCCCGACAGAACCCAGAGACAGCTGTACTCACTGTAAAAGTGCCAGCAGTCCTCCAACCTTTCTGGTGTTTATAACTGCGAAAGTTTCAAAAATAAAATAAAATAAATAAGGAGCTGGCTCCATCGAGCACGCTCGGCTGCTTCAGTTTATCCAAGTGTTTTACAGGTTCCCAGACACGGTCCTGGAGAACCCCCTTGTCCTGCACATTTTATTGCTTTCCCCCTGCTCTAACACACCTCATACAACTATCACAGCCTTTCCCGAGTTGAACCAGGTGTGTTAGTAGTAACATACAGCATTTGAAGGTCGTGTGTACTAGTGTACGGCGTACAAGACAACAGCTTGAGGAACGGCAGAACCCAACGTATGAACGTTGCTCCGTTGCTTACACCTGGCAGAAACGCACACCCTGGCTTGCAGAAGCCTCAGCAACACTTCTCGCACAAGTGTTTGAAATGCAAAGCGCTCGCGCTGCCTGCTGTGCGCTGACCCAACTGCAACATCAAACAGTGCAGATGAGGGTAATTGGAATTTAGATAAATAGTACCTTCCCCCCACTTTTGTCTTCCCCAGTACTCTTAAGGGTGCCAAGCTAACTGCACCAGCCTATCTATCTATTAATTAGCTCGCTGTAGAGAACTAGCGGTGTGCCGAGAGCTGGGCAGATTTTATTTATTTATTTATTTATTTATTTATTTTCTTCATGGGCCAATTTTGCCTTCATTGATCTTGGAGGAGAGGGAAGCGAAAGAGAAAAGGGAAAGATGGAGGCCGTTTTTTTGTTTTGTTTTGTTTGTTGGGATGTCTCATTCGTATCGATTTTGATATCCTCGTCGAGCTCCGATTCGAGAGCCGAATGAAAGGAGTTCCTTAAGTGGTGCTGGAGTTAATTTTCTCCTCTTGTTCACCCCCCCACACAATCTCCCACTCTTTCTGCTCATCCGATGTACAGAAAAATGGCCTTCCTTTATTGTCGGCTGCTCCTCGTGATCAAATTAGGAGTTTGCTTGAACAAAAGCACAAGGCCATGAAAAGCCCTGAACGACTGTATTCCATATGAACATAGCACAATGTCGTAGCATTCGGATTTTGTTTCTGATCAACGAAGAGAGGATACGACATTGTACTCAGATAAGAGGCTTTATTACGATGAAATATTAAGAGCCAGAGCAGGGGCAAGTTTCTCCTTTTGAGGGAGAAATGAAAGAAATGTCCAAACACTGTTTAATTATTTTTATTTATTTATTTATTTATTTATTTATTACAGTTTATCATCCGAGTTATCCGTGCTGTCCGAGGCTTTAGGACACTACAAAAACATTGGCTTCGAGATGGTCCGTAAAACTGGGAGGAGATTAAAGCGATATCTGGAATCTGTAATGACTGGACGGACGAACTGAAGACCGGACGCTTGTGTGTGTGTGTGTGTGTGTGTGTGTGTGTCTGTGTGTGATTATGGGAGACTGGAGGGATTAGAGAAGAAACATGCTGTGCTGACTTTCTAGCCAGATCCCCGACTGGTCCAGCTGAAAGGACTATCTCGGGGAGCGCTCCATTTATCGGTCAAGATGAAGGCGGAGGAAAGGAAAACAAAAGACGACTGGGGGGATGGAAAGGCAAAAATAAATAAATAAATAAATTCTACAATAGAGTCACGATGATGGACGGACATATAGTGGTCTGAAAATTGGATTATGTGGCACCATTAGAGAAGATGAGCTCCCCTGTAATCACTCTGCAACCATGTGACACGCAAGCACATCGATAACAAATACAACCTTCCACGGATATAGAAAACACATCCCGGTTTCTGGGTCATTTCATCTAAGATATATGAAATAAATCTGAACCGTTTTTGGCGGGGGAGAAAAGAAGAAAAAGGAAAGACAAACAGATATAGAAGAAAGATATGTCGGTTTAAAAAGGCAGTAAAACACAAGCAAATATGGGGCCTCATCATAAAATCAGTTTTAATATCATCCCACTGAAGGCTTGTTTTTATTGAATCAGGGAGATGATTCATAGCATGAAGCTTGTTATCTTGTTATCTTACTGAGGGTATGTAAGAAAAGTCTGCTTGAAATTCTGCACGCTATAATCTTATATTTTCCTCCCCAACACATTTAAAATGATCATCACAGTGGGGGAAAAAAATCCCTAAATTGCAGATCCAGTCATTCAACTCGATTAAGCAAAAGAGGTCATATTCTGGTTATACACATTGTTTTTTTTTTAAACATTCTTTTTTAAAATCTCATCACCATGGTGGTTCTCACAAGGAATAAGAACATATATTTGTTGACGAATATCATTATAACCCATAATTTGTGCTTACAAAACGCTAAAACCATGTACACTAGTGATGACCAGTATTAGAATTACACGCATGTACTAATTCAGTTTAAGCACATTTTTTGTGTGTAGCGGGTAAACATGGTTGGACATGACGTTATCGTCCCGTGAAAGCAGACGGTTCTTGGCCACATCTAAAGCAAACGCTAGACGTCTGGCTCACGAGACTATATTCTGAGGGGCATTATTTATTTATTTGTTTATTTTTGCCGAGGAAACAATTCTCTACAACTCTACAAGCGGTTCAAAGTCCGAGTCAAACTCCGAGTCCAAGTCCGAAATTAAACCCAGGATCGAAGATTAAGCAAGTCCAAATCAAGTCCGAACTCACAAAACTTGCAAATGAAGTCAGACTCCAGTGGAGATCTGGGGTTCCTCCAGTCCTCCAGTTCCTCCAGTCAGTGCATTTACTGTTTTCTACTGATGCCTTTTAGACTCAGTTATGCCCATCATCTTTACTCCATCACTAATTTAAATTTTTATTTTTTCAATTTTATACAGATGGTAAGTAGCATGCCATGCCCCTCCCCCATTTCAACATTTCAGCAGTGGTATAATCCGTTTCCATGGAAACATCGCACATTTTCAAATGGCAATCAGAATCGTGTGACAAAAGAAGGATGATTATGACGAGTCTAATGCTTATTCATGGTGTTGCCATTATTTATTTATATATATATATTTTTTTCTTTTTTGCCAGTGATGTTCCAGACCACATTTGCACGGTGATAAATCTCCAGTACATTACTATATTCACGATGTTCCCTCGACTCCATCACGCTCGGGTGATGACGTTCCAGCAGCTTATACCATATGGTGGAAAGGCAAAGCTCCGCCTATGATTCACGCTTAATGCTATAAGTACACGCCGCTGCCGCTGATGCTGTTGTTGTTGTTGTTTATGCAGCACACATACACACACCCACATGTACATATCCAGAGGCTCAGGCTGCTTTGACTAACCCTCAGTGCTGCTACAGATCTCTCCTAGCTTGTTGCCCTCAGCAACTCTCCATGCCCCACAGCGTTCTGAGGATTAGGTACGAGTGAACGAGGGGGGGGGAAAATAAATAAAAAAATAAAATAAAATAAAATTCGCTCTCCTCCAGCATGTCGAGAGCAAAAATGACAGACATTAAAGCATTGTTTTCTCATCTGCTGTATTCAAAGGTGCTCCGTTCGCACGGGCTCGGGCTCGTCTTTAAAAGCGGGCTACTCTTTCACGTCGAGGGTAATCGATTTTACATTAAAGAGCAGAACAGCGTGGGGGAGAACAAGCTCCTCTCCCGCCTCGAAAATGAGGTCAAAATCCTCAAGCTCCAAATTCATCCTTTTAAAAGACAAAGACGCCGCACCATAGGAAGTGAACAAAAGGCGTGTGTGATTCAATTAAAGCCCTTATCCTGTTTCCTCAGATGGGGGCTAAAGGGAGGAGAAAAGGAGGCCCAGGAACAGAGGGTTCGTTCCTTCTTCGCACCTTCACCACCTGCTTCATCTCAATCCAAACCCAACACGCAAAGCTCTTCCGCTGCACCTTCGGAAATCTTACCCAGCATTCCTTGACCTCTGACCCACCCTCACCCTCTGACCTGTGGGATATTAAGTGCTGTGCTGCTCGTGTGTATGTGTGTGTGTGTGTTTGGACAGACTGCTCTTTACAATGCCGGATGATTAATGCTTTTCCAAAATGCACACATCTAGCTAATAGGATTCTTTTGCATTAAGAGTCATGGGAAAAGGGATTTATGGAGTGTGTGAATGAGTGTCACACTCGCAGCAACAGGGAACCGTCTGCGAAAAGACATGCTAGTGTTTCATTCGAGCGTATGACTGGAGTTTTAAGAGGCACGAGGGGATTTTGGGGCTGGAACAGGAAATGTATCAGGAAAGGAAATTAACAATCTGTGCAGAGGCCTCGTTGGCTTGTGAGCCCTTCACGCAGACGTCTGATCGTTCCTAAATGTCCAGCCAATGTGATTTAATTGTTTTACGCTGCATAAGAGGTTAAGTAAATATCTCTCAGCAAGTCTTTGCTTCACCACCTGCTACAATATTACACATTTGTCCTCGACAGACCAGGCTTTCTTGGGTGCTGCGCTACACCAATAGTTTAGTGTGTGTTCAACCACCAACGAACTCCGGGGAGCTACACTGGCCGGAACGTCCTTCACAATCCACAAGCACTTCCGCCCAGCTCCGCGGAAACACCGATCACTCTTTACAATGTAGTAATTACAATGTTGGGAATACGTGGAATGTTTATCGTCAGGGACCGCCTATCAATTATCATTTTCTGCTGGGTTTCGGATATCCGTTTGCACCGAAATTACAGGCTGAAAATAAAAATTCTGTCGCGGTCTGGTGAACCCGCAACATCTTTAGCACGTTGACCATGTGCTAAATTAGCCATAAGGCTAAAGGCTGGCTTTGCATTGTTCTGGACATGTTTACAAAAGCTTCGGGATGTTGGAAAAAGAACTTGGGAGAGGTTGAACAAGGCAAGTCAAGCTCTGAAGCAACTCAAAGTGCTACACATTCCTATGTAATGACTGGCCCGTATGAAGGGCTGGGAATTGGTAGATGCGTCGACAAAAAAAAAACGTACACGTTTCAGGAGCCGATGTCCGAGTTGTAATTGTAATTGAAATTATTTGTACAATTAGTACATTCCGTAGACACAAGATGGTAGCGAGATGGTCTACATCATGTGGCTTGTAAAGTGTTAGAGTCAATAAACGTTACATCATTGTTTATTCGCAATATGCATCTGTAATCCATCAAGTTACTCTTCTCTTGACAGTTGATTTGGTCACATGATCAAAGTCTCCCATGTCTAACACCTGGCTTTGTCAGGAAGCCTTCTGAGATGCACCTTTGAACCTCCGAAAGCTTACAACGTTTATATCAAATGAGGTAAAACTCAAAGTTGCAGCCATTTAAAAAAATTGTTATTATTTTTTAAAAACGAGCAAAAAAAAGAAACAATACAATATGGACTTTGACGTTTTACTTCAAGCCTACGAGCATCTAAGACCTTTGTACACTCCTGAAAAACCTTAAACGTTCCAGGATTTCAGAGGTTTGCTTGGGGAGCTATTCGGGGATTTCCGAGGAAGAATAAACCAAGATTAAGACCCAAAGAGTGGCTTTAAGCACTATCAAAAATAGTTTATTTGCATGCCAGGACTCATCCATAAGACATGCGATTCATGAAATTCACTTGGACGAGTGGTCAAGTGAAAGGAAGCAGCAGTGAAATGAATGCGCGGGAGAACTGGAGCAAGGCCAGATCATTCAGCATCTCAGCTCATTTGGGAATTGGACTCGGGCCTCTGACCGGCTGTCACGCCAAGGCCAGTGGGTGTTCAGAGCAACTCGCCCATTTCAAACGCTTGTCACAAAGCACAGCACAGTCAGGCTTTGGGGATCGCTCCAGCCTGCTGCCCAGGTGCTAAAACTGGGGCTGGGCCAAGAAGACGTCAACATGCTCGCAGAAAGAGTGAGCAAATAGAGTCAAAGACTACTGGATACTGAAACATTCCAGATTTCCTGAAGTGCAATGTTTGCATTCCGGCAGAATTAAAGAAAAGAAAATTGTGCCGATGATCCCTTCGAAGAGGTGTCCTGAATTCCTCTCTAAGCCCATTAACCCTTCCGTCCTGAGGCAGGGCGAACATCAAACTGCACTTAATCTAGGATTTAACTGTGCAGGAAATTGCATGTTGGTTTTGCACATCCTTGCACTATTACACGCAGACATGCACAAACAGATGCACGCACACACGGTGTGAGCTGCCATGCCACCGTCGCTGTGTTTGGAGTGGATCTCCTGTGTTTATCTTGGCGGGAGGGACGAAAGTAGGGGAACTCCTGGTTGAGTTAAGTCCTCTCACAGCACGGTTAACCTGGTTTGATTCCTCGCAACGTTCCGAAATATGAAAAGGCTTCTGGTTTAAAGCCGAACTCCTGCGTCCATCCCTCAGGCTCGAGCAACAGGCGTTTTAGGAGGGCGGCTCAGAATGATGTTGGAGAGCGCGAGAGCAGCGGCATCGGGGTAAAACCGTGTTACAAAAAACACAAACTGCCGGTTGTGTCATCAGTGAGCACAGAGAAACACTTTACTATCTGAAGTGCTTCAGATCCACAGTGATGCTATGCTATCCAAGTATTTAGACTAGACATAAGCAGATCAGATCTTATACATCCAATAAGTACCAGTGCTGATCAAAGTGCCTAAACCTTTCGCCAACAACAAAACTCTGAACCGAGAACTCATGACATCAGAGTATTCAGGGTAGAGGTACGCATTAAGAATCATGGAACTTGCCAGTGTCTGGAGGTAGGAAGAAACAGGATAACCTGTAGGAAACCCACATGGACAGTAATCAGAGTTCAAACCAGGGACCCTGAAGCTGTGAGCCAGCAATGCTGAGCAGGTTACGGTTCCTGCTCAAGGGCCCAACACTGAGAATTAGGCAGTGATGGGATTTGAACTCGCAATCTTCTGTACCATCAGTAGCCCAAAGCCTTAACCACTCAGCACCACCACCTTTGTTGATGTTTTCACACCATCTATTAGGAAAAACATACTAGATTGGTTCTTAAACTGGTAGACGGGTTCTTAATAAGGTTTACTAGTTCCCTGAAGCGCCCCCAGCTCTAGCAGCTGCTCCTAGTTGGTGGAAAGGGGTCTTCGAGGCACACAGTATGTTCTACGGTGTTGCTTCGTAGATGTCACCCAACAGAACCATATCCCTTAACGCAATCTTCCATAGAAATCAATGCTGAAAATAATACGCAGGTGCCTCAGAGTAATAACAGCCGCCGAATGAGAAAGTTTCACTCCTCATTATGTGGCAATCTCAAGCAGCACATGGCCTTTTATTGAGACATTCGAGACGGTTAAATACCACCATGCCTAAGCGAGAGTCCTGAAACAGCTTTGAGCGCAAATTACACACCGACATAATGACACCACTACAAACCTCAATCAACTTGGCTTTTAGACGGCGACTGTATTTTCACTCGCTCCGGTGTTTGTGTGCGTGTAAGAAGAATAGACGTATAGGTGCAGTCTCCCCGGTACGTCCACGTTATCCGGGTCATGCCTTCTCTCCGCCACAATCGGTATAATAGGTGTCTGGAAAATAAGTCCATTCAGCCACAGCAGGGCCTCTCGGCGTTGACTTGTGCTAATTGTCGTAACAGTAAGCACTTCGCTCATTTAGTCCAAACTCGGCCTGGAGTCTCGAATGCGTACTCCTACTTAAACCGACAGCATTAGACAATTAAACAATCAACACAGAGAGTCTCCGGTGGACGGGGCGCTGCTCTGAGATAACTACGCATTAGACCGACATTAAATCATACACAGTGTCCTGGTTCATCTGTACGAATCGGCCGCATTCTTCGCCACTTCACCGACTCCGCAGCCGAGACAAACGATTACACACATACTGTATCAGCAAGGACAAACAACAATCATGTCGGCATGTTTGAACGCAAACACAATTAATGGCTCTTGCGCTACGCTGGAGTGCCCTTCGGCTTAACAAGGCTCCGACGCAGCTGGCTGAATTTATAGTGCCGGGCTGCTATTTGTTTAATATGGACAAAATAGCCACAATTTTCCTATGCATAATTATCTTTAACAAAAATAAATAAATAAATAAATAACTTAACTATGTAGTTAAGATTCTGTGCTAGTGAATGGAAGTCTATGAGGTTGAGTCTCACCAAGGGTTCACTGAAAACTTTTTACTTGATCAGTTCTTGAGTTTTTGTAAAAAAAAAAACAAACAAAAAAAAACAACAACAACCAGTACTTTGGAACATTTTCCCAACATTTTTCTTAACAAAAATATTTGTTAAGCTTGCGTTTTAAACACTTACACTTATTTGAATCACCCCTTGTTATAACCCCTTATTTTTATATTATAATTACATAAAAATTGGAGTTTTTTTTTTTTTTTTTAAAAGCCAGCAAGCAGGGTCAATTTATTCTCCCTGCTGAGAAAAACAAACTCATTATAAATATTGCTTTGCGTCCTATTATGAACTGGCTATTAGGTCTAATGGTTTCTTGGCATTTCCCAATCAAGATCTAAACGTTTTCTTGCTTTTCAATATGTATTCAGTGTGTAATTCACTTAACTTTTGTATCAAATCGTAATATTACCGAGTTCCTTAAAACCACGAATCAGTGATTTGATTTCCTGTTTCTTTGGAGACGTGTGAATAGGAGCGCATTCGACTGAACACCATTAAACAGAGCCTATAAAAGCATAGGGTCAGCATGATGGACCACTTGATTCCATTAGAAAACCGGCACATACCTCTAGAATCCCTTACGGTTTACATATTAACCCATTAGGACCCTTTACAAAACCACTAGGGCTCAATAACCAGGTTTTTCCCAACAGAAAAAAACTGCAGTCATTTCTATTATCTGAATTTTTTTCCGACAGAAGCTTGTGTTTGGCCAATTAGCGAGGTCGAGTATCTACTCTTAAGTACTACTTTGACTCTGATATCTATGGCGAAGAAGTTCCTGAAAAGGTTCTGAAAGCAGTTCAGCCCCTGAGCAACACCCTTAACCGACAGTTACTCGGCTCTACGGTTGGGATCGTACTCGATCTCAACCTCGATCTTTTCCGTCCACACCATCCGAAAAACCAAGAAAATTCATAAATAATCGTGAGAATTGCAGCAATGTAAGAAGACCGTCTCGAGCCTAATAAAGATAAGCTCATCGGCAGACACTTGTTCTGATTTACAAATCATAAAAAGACACATGCTGGTTTTAAGCTCCACGGGTAAACAGTGGAGGGTTGATTAAAATTTACGACAGGCCGTGTTTATTGTGTTTGGCTTGGCCTTTTGTGACCTTGAAACCTGAAACCTTGACAAAATCATTAGCCCCAGACTGAGAGAGGCCAGGTGGATTTCGCCTTCTCGCTCATCTTCTTTTTTTTTTCCCCCCTAATCATCCCTCTATCTTTCACCTTTCCTCCCTTCCATCCCTCTCTCGACTCAGACACATAAAACTACATGACAGGCATTCTGTGTGTTATAGCCCGGCTCTATCGCCCAGTCCGTATGGCAGAGGAGCAATATCTGCCATTTCCTTAAGAAGTAAAGAAAGTTTGACATGTCTCTCTCGGTCTCTCTCCTCCCCCACTCATTCTTCTCACACACAGAGAAAGAGCGAGAGAGAGAGAGAGAGAGAGAGAGAGATGCCGATTTAAACAGAGTCTTAATGTATAAGCCTGTTTATTGCTTAGCTACAACATTTAGGAGCTTGGCCTGAGGTCTTTAAATCAAGCTAAGCTAATCCTAAATCCTCTGACTGTCAACACTTATTTTATTCAGCACCTGGATGAGAAATGGATCCCGGATCCCTAATTTTGTCTCATGACAAACATCTCTGGGTCAACAAAGATGGAAATCAAGTTGTGTACAGCAAATTTAAACATACTTTATAGAGTAGTGTTTAACATGAAGCATTTGTTAGCAAAAAGCTAACTAGCTTGCTTTAATAACAACACTGTGAGCCTAATTATCAACCCATATCTAATTTTTTTTTTTTAATTATCTCCATTATCATTATAAAACCACAAGGAATCGACAGACAACTGTAAGCGCTTCGTTTATTCAGGTGTATGATTTTAATGAATTAGCGAGGTTCAGAGCCTACTTTGAAACGGAAGCTAAAATTCCTGCGTTCCTGAACAAGTTCTTGTGGTGTAAGCAGCTGAGCCCTTGACGAACACTCTTAAACCTCAATTATTAATGTTAGCTAGCCATCTAGCAAACTCGGCTAGCGAACTCCCTCTCATCTGTTCTCGTTTGCTCTCGTCTCCGCTGATCAAAGTCACTTCATCATCATGTATCATGTTCATAAATCCTTTGTGCCGTTATTACTGACTTCCTAGTTGCTGTACAGGTTATTACACATAGATACGCAATAAAACAGCTAGTCTAACTCCAGCTAGCTAAGCTCGTCTGCTAGTTTTAATCACGGCATGTTGATACATTTAGATCATTTTAGCTAAGCTAACTAGCACAGTGCGACGTTTAGTTAGCGGACTAGCTCAGCTTATGTCACTAAAGTAATATACCGTCCAACTGGAGCAAGTATCTTATGCTAATAAAATTTTATGGGTGTTAGTCAGAAAAATCCAGGCATCCTTCCGATCTCGTTGAAGAACTTGTAAACCTGGTCATTACTGGGTTCAGAATGGCTTCCATATGATTTAAAAATAAGCTTAAAGAACGGCTCACCATATAAAATGTTTTGTTTTCTCACAAGTGTCGTTAGTACGATTCTGGTTTTAGGAACCAAAATATGTTTTTTTTTTATTCTGTTGGTGTTGTAATTTAGATGGAGAAAAACGGAGGAAATGCCCGTTCCTCTTTGTTCAGCTCTCTCGATCACACTATAAACACGCTAACCCTAACGACTGACCTTTTACGGTCGGGGCCTGGCTGCAATTTATTCGCCCCAAAGCCCAAGTAAAAACACACAGAGCTGCACACACTATTTCACCTCGTCCTGTGTTGCACCGCCTGACCCGAATTGCTTTTTCTTCCGCGCTAAATAATTCAATCGCAGCCATCTGGAAGCCGTGTGATCTAATTCAGAGCCTCGTCAGGCCGGGCCGGCTTCAGGGTGATGGCGGACAAACGCAGAGATTAGCAGCCATCGGTTGTGAAGGAATAAACGCCGAGACGGCGTTAAGGCTAGGAACCGCTGCTTTTTACGAACGGTGTGATCAAATAAGCAAGGCCGTTTATCTGTGGGTCAAGTGTATGTGTCAGGGATGTTTTTGCATGTCCTTTCAATCAACGCTCGTGTGTGAAACCCGCCCGTTACCGACCCGCAGGCCAATCACAGGGCAGCAGACTAGACAACGACGAGAGCCTGATGACTCTCCATTTCAAAAACAATCACACTCCGTCAACAAAGCTCTTCAGGCCTTGGGGAAAAAAAAAAATCCTCTGAAAACTCACACCTGGCTAAAGAGGGAAAGAGAGAGGGGGCGGCGGGGAAGGAGTGGAAAAAATGTGTTTATGAGAGAGAGAGAGAGAGAGAGAGAGAGAGAGAGAGAGAGAGAGAGAGAGAGCATTACAGTGAAATCAATTGAAAGATGAAGAAAAGGTGGAAAAAGTGGAGAGAATCAGCGTGTAAACAGAAGAGAGAGGCACTGAAAGGAAAAATGGAACAAAGAGAAGGAGACAGAGAAGGAAAAAGAAGTACAATCAATTGAAAGGGAGAAAATAGTGGAAAAAGTGGAGGAGAACAACAGGAAAAGGGGGGAAATTGAAACGGAAAGAGACAGTGAACAAAGTAATAGACAGCGAGAAAGAGATGGAAAACAGAAACGATCTCATGCCTTCTTCTTCTTCTTCTTCTTCTTATTGTTGTTGTAATGAATTTTTTGCGTTTTATTTTTGTTTCTTCATCTTTATAATTTTTTCTTATTGCTACTTTAATGTTTTATTATCCTTTGCTACAATTAGACATTCTTTTTCGTTTTCCAGAATTTTCCCTCAATTCTTCATTTCTTTGCTTATTGAATTTTCTTCTTTTCTTTTCTTTCTTTCGTTCGATTCCCGCCGCTGTCCCGTGTGTGTAGATTTTATAGAATGTTTCCCCCCCGTGCTGCGGGGATTTCCTCCTCCAAAGACATGCATGGTAGGCTGATTGGTGTGTCCAAAGTGTCCGTAGTGTATGAATGTGTGTGTGAATGTGTACTGGCACCCTGTCCAGGGTGTACCCCGCCTTGTGCCCCATGCTCCCCGGGATAAGCTCCAGGTTCCCCGTGACCCAGTAGGATAAGCGATATAGAAGATGGATGGATGATAGATCTCTAAAGACATAGCTCAGGTTTATTACGGCAACAAAGAGGAGACACAATGTTTCCTCTTTCCCCTCTTCTCCTGTCCTTTTAAACTTCATTTGACTTTTTTCATAAAAACATGTACTTTCATAAATGTTTTTTAAAAATTATTCCTTGGTGTCATTTTGAGTTTCCTTGATTCTTTTTCCACACTGTAAAACCGGATAAGTTCATTTAACTCAAAAAAATTTGCAGAAACTAATTACCTCAAAATTTTTAAGTTGATAAATCAATTTCTTTAAGCCAAATACACTTCAATATAACAAAAAATTAACTAAAACTTGTTATATTGAAGTGTATTTGGCTTAAAGAAATTGATTTATCAACTTAAAAATTTTGAGGTAATTAGTTTCCTCAAAAAATAAATAAATAAATAAATACATTCCTCAGATTTTTTGAGTTAAATGAACTTATCCGGTTTTACAGTGCGTTCTTTCTTCACGGAATGTTCTTTTCTTTCTTTACTCGATGTTTACTTTTCCCCCCTTCTTTTCTTTATAATTTCTTTTCTCCAATAATTTCAATAATTTTTTTTTTTTTTGTTAAATCTCTCTCTTTTTCTCTCTCTGCTCACTTCATTTTCTACTTTTCTTCTCCTCTCCAATTCACACATACAGATACATTTGTACTGCCAAATCTATATCTAAATAAATGACGTTTAGCATTGCAAGGGATTGTGGGATTTTAGTGCACGGGAGCTACGATAGAGAGCGAACAGTAGTGGAGGTCGACGTTAACGTTTATACTATCGGACGTAAAAACCCGTTGGAATGCTGATCGTCGGCTGTACTGTCGACTGCCGTAGCTGTTCTCATGACCGGCGTGGAAAACGCATCGCGACCGGAGCGCGATTCCTCAGCTTTGACGAATACGTTCCACGGTGTTGTTATGAAACTGTAAACCATGACGTAAACCACGTTAACTAAATATGAACTGCGTATCCCGCATTAACGGCGCTATTCATACGTCGCATACCGCGTGTTACCATAACAACCGATGAAAAAGTACTTCTGAGTCTCTTTATTTGTGTAACATTAGACGCTGAAGTAAATGTGAGCGGTTCACAGTAACAAATAACCTCCAAGTACTGACAGCTGAGATTTAAAAAAATATATATATATTATATATATATACACACACATATATACATATATGTATATATATATGTATATATATATATATATATATATATATATATATATATATATATATATATATATATATATATATATACACACACACACACACACACACACATATATATATATAAATTCAAGTTAAACTTGATCCATTAGTAAAGTGAAGGTGGTCCTCGAGAGATTGATCATTTCTGAACTGCTCGAATGTGTACGCGTTCAAGGTTCAAGGAAACACATCTGGAAAACGTCTGGAAATGTTACTCTTTGTGGTCGTATGGATCGAACGCGTTCATTTCCGTTATCCTCTCTCAGTTTGGCTTCCTCGTCCAGCTTCTCCCGGTAAGAAGCTTCGCTCGGTCCGTTCCGGTTTTATTCTCTCCTGATTTGTGTTTGTTGTCGCCGTGTGCTCCTGAGCGTACCCTGAAATATAGCGACCGCTACCCAGAATGCGACGCGCCACGACGTAGTTTCCCATTCTCTAGACACGTTTAAAGGCTGTATTTACTCGGTACAATACTTTTAATAACAGTTGAGAACTTGCTAGAAAACTCGAGGGGTAAGGTTAATGTTAGCTCTGCCAATTCGGCTGCAAGCTCAAGCCGGAGCGATACTTTGTTTGGCTTGTGTCGCTACGCTATTATATGGTGTAATTAAAAGTGGTATTTTACTCTGAGCGGAGCGCTGACCTGAAGAAGTCCTTGGTCCTGCTGTAAAATGCTAGTGTTAGCTGCAGGTGATAATGACTGTTTTACACCTGGGGCTTGCTGCTCCTTCATCACACACACACACACACACCACAGTCTCCACGATCCATTATCTTCTCTACTCCAGCTTTTCCCAGTGCTCCTGCTCAGCATCAGATGTTTGCAAATGTTTGGAAAATGCCGGGTGGTTTAGAAGCAGGAAGAATCTGCGAAGCTACTTCAGTGTGTGTAACTACAGCAAGGCCTAATTGCATCCACATGTGAGACGTGTGCGCACGTGTGTGCGTGCGTGCGTGTGCGCGTGTGTGTTCCTCTCTCTGTGCTTGAAATAGCAGATTAAGAGGCCAAAGTGGTTCAGAACTGAACTTTGCGACCTTGTCTCTGTCCAGGAGAAAGTTTGTGCAGGAGAAACTTCAGAATACACACACACACCCACACACACACACAGCATGTGTGTGTTCACGAGGTGTCCACTCATAATCACATTAATGGCCACCTGTAAGAAATCACTGTTATTAAGAGTGCTCTTAGTCTGATTAGCCCTTGAGTCATACTGCTCCAAGGAGCAATCTCTCTCTCTCTCTCTCTCTCTCACACACACACACACACACACACACACACACACACAAAACAAGAATACAGTAGTACTGACTCACAAATGTGGTGTACAATTGTTCCCCCAATTATACATTCATCACGAAATGTATAATTAATGATCCTTTACTGAATGTCTATAAAAATATATTTATCTCAGTTTTTCATATTACATTATATTTAAAACTTAAAAGTGTAAACTATATATATATATATATATATATATATATATATATATATATATATATATATATATATATATATATATATACGTATGCATGTATGTATGTATCCATGTACAGACACGCGCAGACACACACACCTATACAGCCTACATGCACACACACACACGAACAGAAATGCACACAAGCACATATCTATGTACATATATGCACACATGCACATGTACACACACACACACACACACACGCGCACGGCTCATGTTACCAGAGAACAGGTGCTCTGTACACACGCAGGAGTATTTAGGGTGGTATGTGGCTGCCATGTGCTCTCCTGCTCGCTCTCTCCCTCCTTCAACACCGTCATCACGCCGCACTCCCTCCTTCATCCCTACACATCGCCGCCAATTACAGGAGCAACACACAACCTCGCCCTGTACGCCGCTACACGAGCACACTGGAGCACGTCGCGCTGTCTGACACGCTCTAAATATCATCTTCATGACTCACGCACTCCGATTTGATAGTAAAAAAAAAAATAAATAAACAAACAAGTTTAGACCTGCAAAGGTCAAGCCTTTGTCCTCTTCCAGCACACACATTGTCCCTGAAGGCCGGAGTGCAGTCTGGGTAATGAAGCCGTTGTCTTGTCCGATGAATGAACGGGACAGACGAGACACACAACAGTGCGCTGGGGTGTGTGGGCGGCCATCATGTCTGCTCGTCAACCTGAGGGACGGCTCAGTGAGCCTTCAAGCCTTCAGGAGACAGTGATGAGTTTTTGGTGGAGCTTCAGGGCATGAAGGCTTTAAGCTCATTAATTGCTTCCAACCCCCTGCTAGGCCACACACACACATCAACACACACACACAAGCACTGGACCAGGAAAACAAGACCACCAAGCAAGACCCTCCATTCCTCCAGGCTTCAAACTGGCCTCCTCTCCTGTCTTCTCCTCCCCCTCTCTCCTCACATCACTTCTTCTGAGTGATGAGATGTCTGGACACCTCCGTCTACACAACACATCAGGACCAAACCAATGTAGACAGGAACTGGGGGCGGGGGGGGGGGGTGTGTGTGTGCGTGTGTGTAATGGCGACTGATCAACCCGAGCGTCCCCCAACCCCTATAAGTCCTTGTTGGATCTCGTGTAAAATGCTCACCGTGACCTCAGCGAAAATGACATCAATTGTAGCACAAAGGACGGAGACGGTAAAGACGTTACGGCTAATGGGGACATTTTTAACCCTGTTCCAATAACCTTTCCGCACGGTACATCCGGTATCGGTTTCAGCATTGCGTTTCCTGCATTACAATGACACATTGGTGGTCAAGTCCTCCCTCTCTCTCTCACCGAGTGCATATCCGTGTACATCTACCTGTTAGAGTCCTTTTCTTTGATCATAATTCTTGCCTCATTTGTAGCCCATTACTTCATTCCTTCATCTATCTTCGGTAAGCGCTTTATCCTAGTCCGGATCACAGTGGATCTCTCCCAGGAACGCTGGGCGAGAGCCAGGGTGCGACGCCAAATCAATAGCCCATTGTTTCGGTGTGTTTCGCTAAGGAAGACGTAACCAAACATCCAAAGTTCCACATGTTCCGATTGATTTCGATTCGAATTCAACCAGACGCGACGGGACGGGTCAACGTCGTCACGTCGCGTTAACGCGATACAGTCTTGCGAGAAGGAGAAGATTCATTTGCTGTAATGTTTACGCCTCCTTCCAAACAAGCATCTGATGGAGGGATTAGTTAGGATGAACACGTTCAGCCAAATTGGAAAAACGACGCTCCAAAAAAAAGAAAAAAAAAGAAAAGAAGAAACGTCCGTCCAACAACTCGACTCGACGATTGGCGAGTAACCGTTAGTTTAACTCCCAGTGGCGAGGTGGTTTTTATAAGCATCTGTAGTCTTTAAAATGCTTCTTTCTTTTTTTTTTATCTTTACATATTATGTGCTTTAAAACTAGTTTAAAAAACGTAGTGTTTCTCGCCACTAATCTGCTGGGAAATCACTTCAGGTTATGGTGTTATAGGGAAATAATCAACCATGGGTTCGTTCATGTGAGGTCGCTCATCCATGAACAAGTTCATTATTTTTCCTATAGCAGCATGTCCCAAAGTCTTCCAGTCCTCTAACACCATAGCGATTCGCCAACAATGACATCTTTGTATTCATTAAAGAGCTCTTTTGTTTTCTTTTTTAATCTGTTTAATGTTGTGGGACATTCTGTTTAACGAGTACCTGTTTGCACTTGTGTTACAGTAGTTACAAACAGCTGTTCCCTCACCAAGCCTCTCTCTTGTTTAACTTTCAAAGTTAAAAAAAAATAAAAAATGCAGTTTGTCAAACTGCTGAGAAACCACAACATCTCTCCTGAGGACTTTCCCATGGTGGAAAACTTACAGTTACAGCTTTAGCTCCTGTACAAAGTGCTGACACTGGAGACTCATTCCAAAAAAAAAAAGTCTCCCTATATTAACAATTACGTATACTAAGAGCCTTCGTGGTAAATATGCTGTTTTGATAGAAATGCTAACATATTAGGACAAGGACATTAATGGTAAATGCACTTATATAGCACTTTTTTTTTTAACCTTAGCGGTTCTACAAAGCGCTTTACACTGTGTCTCATTCACCCATTCATAGACACACTCACACACCAATGGTAGCAGAGCTGCCATGCAAGGCGCTAGCTTGCTATCGGGAGCAACTTGGGGTTCAGTGTCTTGCCCGTCGACACTTCAGCATGTGGAGTCACGTGGGCCGGGAATCGAACCACCAACCCTACGATTAGTGGACAACCCGCTCTACCACCTGATATATAATATATAAACCTATATATATATATATATATATATATATATATATATATATATATATATATATATATATATATATATATATATATATATATAAACCTGTGATTTGCCTTGCAGCCGGAACTACTAGCAGAGCGCGTCAACACCTCAATCAGCACTGCAGTAGATTACCTCCTCCAGCTCATGAGACGGAATCATTTTGCAGTTTGACAGACCGCTAACCAAACACTTGCATACTTGTGGTTTCTTCGTTTTCCCTACGACTTATCCCGCACTTGTTTGTGGGCAGTTAAGTGAAAATTTGCATCTTGCATCACTTCCATCGCTGTGGTATGCGTTAACGGTGCTCTCTCTGTGCTTGGACTGGATTCTGCTTCACTTGGATTAAAGTTGGATTAAAGTAAATGTAAACGGTTCAAGGCGCCTCTAAATGGGTTTGGTATCAAAAAAAAAGGGGGGGGGGGCTAATAAGAGGCATTGTGAAATACGCTTGATACTTGGCTAACCCTGAAGCAAAAGCGAGCAAATGTGATTTGTTAATTCTCAATGTGTTGAAAACTCATTACCCGCTCTCTCTCTTTCACTCACACACACACACACACATTCATCTTTTCGATAATTCACATTCTGCCTTAACGCGTTTCCTTCATGACGAGATACAGGAAAGGCAAGTACAGCTCATCGCAGGTACACCCATAACAAGCCGCAAAGCACGGAAACCGACAGGCTTTAGGACCTGAATCCCCTCGGCAAGATCTACAGGCTCTACTCACAACAGTATGTCCACTACTAAAGATCAACACAAAAGATCTAGAGAAAGTACAGAGTCTTGCATAAGTATTCACCCCCTGGACGCTCCCCTACGTTCTGTTGTGTTACAATCTGGAACTGAAATGGACTTCATTGAGATTATAAGTCATTGATATGCCAGGAGTCTAAACAAAACAGCTCATCGGATTGAAGTGGGAGAGGAAATCAATACAGGCTGCAAAATTATTGACAAGTAAAAAGTTGTGTATTCTCAATATATAAATAGACCTATTCATGGAAGGCCCCTAAACAAACCGCATGCATCACAATCTATCAATACTAGTTCAAACATCAAATTTAAAATAAAAAATACTCTTCTAAATTAGACATATTTCATTCAGTCATCTTCAGTGAGCATTTTATCCTGGTCAGCATGCCGGTGAATCCAGAGCCCATCATCTCGGGAACGCTGGGTGTGAGACAGGAATACGCCCCGGATGGGATGCAGGTCACCAGGCACACACACACACACACAGACACACATATGCACATTCACACACAGGAGCACACTAATGTAGACAATCCACCTACTGGCAGGTTTTTGGGCAGTGGGAGGAAACCAGAGAACCAGGAGAACCCTACATGGATGTGAAGAACGTTTGAAACTCCTCACCGATTGTAACCAAAGCTTAAGATCGAACCTGAAGGGTCCCTGATGCTGAGAAAATGTTACTTGCTTCTCCACAGTTAGACATATTCGACCCCTCCATTTTCTGTAATGCTTATCCTACACAGGGTCACAGGGAAGCCTGGGGCGGGAATCGAACCCCCAACCCCTGTTAGACATACAATGTAAATAAAATAGTAAAAATCCCATTCGATTTTAGTTTCCGGTTGTAACACTCTACAAATGTGGGAAAAGTTCAACGGGGGGGGATACTTATGCGACGCACTGTATATAAGTCTCTCTCTCTCTCGGTCTCTCTCTCTCTCTCTCTCTGAAGTGTGACTTGCGATTTCGTCCATGTTATCCAAATAATAATCAATTCGGCCAAAGAGGGCTGGGTTCGTGTATCTGATTTGCTGCCAGTGACAGACTACAATGTCCTGCTTTAAACAGCCTTACAGTGCAAAACCAGAAAACAATTTACTACCACTGCGGTGTTTATTTCTTATTCCACACGCGCACACACACACACACACACACACACACACACACACCTCTGAGCACGGCAAAGCTCCTGGCACAACGTGCGTATGATTTCTGTGTGCGTCGCCTACGGCGGCTGTTCTGTATTTCCTCCGAGCTGAAAGGGGGAAAAAAAAAAAAAAAAAAAAAAACCCCAGCAAAAATCAATACAATTGATTAAGGTATTTTCAAGCCTGTCTTCCATAATTGGCCGAGGAAATACTGCCTCCTCTGTGATGGATGAAGACACAAAAAATTGAAAACAAGAAAGAAAAAAAAAAGTTAGAAACACAGAGAGAGAGAGAGAGAGAGATAGATAGATAGATAGAGAGCGAGAGGGGGGGGGGATAGTAAAAATAACGGATTGGAGAAAGCCCAGGTTTTAAACTGTGTTTAAGGTGTGGCTTTTGAATGTGCTGACCAAACAGTGCTGTATGTAGTTTAATCACAAAGCAAAAACAGGAGAGAAGGAAAGTATAAATAAATAAATAAATAAATAAATAAATAAATAAAACATTACCGATTTATTCAGGCTGCTTAGCGAGGGCCACATTTCATCCCGCTCTTTTTAACAATAGGCTGAATGGGTTTTCGGATGCTAGCAGCTATCTGGCGCGTGATTCGCCCGACAGGAAGTGAGACGCTAATTGAGAACAAAGCCGGCTCCGAGTGATAGACTGACAGAGGTGCTGACTCGGCTCTTAGGCGGGTAAAGACGGCAGGAGCACACCCTCCGTGCCGTGGCACCGCTCGCTGATTTGAATTCTCCGACTTGCCAGAGCGCTTGGCACGAGACCGGAGATGTGACGAAGAAGAAGAAGAAGAAGAAGAAGAAGAAGAAGAAGAAGAGAGCCTGCACTAGTCATTAGTTGGTGATGGGGTGCTTTACGGTTCTCTCTCACTACACCTGACCTTGAGATTTTAACAGCTGGACCTCAACATGGAGATGGTTTATTCAGTTTACTGACAGTTCAGTCGGACGTGGAGAATGAAAACAGTCCTGGTCATGACTAGAGCCTCGGTATTTACTAGACAGTACTAGATGAAGTAGTCCTATGTGCTTATAGTAGCTTCTGCTCGACTTCATACATATTTAAGGATTTAAATTCCTAGCAAAGTGTACACACGTGCTCACAATAACTCTTCACAGCTCCTTGTGGTTCATGTTTGCAGTCTTTGGCGAACAGTCCAGCTATTAGCTGTGTTACTCTTCTAGCAGCGCCTGTACGCCTGTAACTGTGGTAAAACACATTATTCACGTCTGGCACGCGTCTTCCTTTGATCTCAAGTTTGCACCTTCGATCCCGCTGTAAGCGTTAAAGCAGCCGTTTGTAATTTTCAGGGCGAATGTGAATCGTTATGAAAACGATGACGAGCCCTTCCGCCGCTTTTACACCCCCGCCCCCGGAGAAACCACACGTGCTTCGTGAATGAACTTTTAAGGAAAAGACGGAGATCTGAGCAACACTGTTCCAGTCGGGGGCGGAGCTAATTTCTGGGCTGGTAAAAATGTCAATAGAAGGCCGATACTAGTAAGAAACACTGTATGGTCAAACTGCAAATGAGAGATTTAAGAGATATCCACAGCCATTCCTCCTATTCAGTTTTTTCAGTATATGTATATCTTTAAGTATATTTAAGTGTGTGTATCTATTACACAGCAGAGAAAACAAACCAGATTAAAGATGAAACTCGAACTCGCCAAGAAACTTCAGGAAAAGTCGACCAACTTGTTGAACCGTAATCCTCCAACACATCCAGATTTAATGCATAAAAATCCAACTCATTCCTGTATGACATTAATGCTCCCCTCTACTGATCCTAACTCATCCAAGTCTGAGTGACACGTCTCACTTTTCTCCCGCATCCTTTACTTCTTTCTTTTTTCGCTCGGTTTGGAGACACAGCCGTTGCGTTTAATATGGCTCTGACATTTCTGTCCCATTTTCACTGGCTTCTTTCATCTTCCTGTGGCTGCCCTGGCCTTTCACTGGGGGTCAATGCGGTTTCCAGACCCCCGGCTTTGCCTCCACCACTTCATCAAGGCTCGAGAGGGGAGCTGGGGGATTCGGGGGAGGGGATAGGGGTGGCTCTGGGGGGCTGTAAATGTCTCCGGCGCGAGGACGCCTCTCCTTGGGTAAGGAACTCGATCCAGGCGGAGCGAGGCCTAGAGCTGATGAAGCGTTCACTAATCACAGTCACGGCAAACGCCAAGATGTCTCCGGTGTCCAAATGTCAAAAAACGAGAAGCGAGGGAAGAAGAAAAAAAAAGGAGAATCAGTCGGAGATTTTGTGTTCCATCTGGGGAGACATATGGGGCTCGGCGGTCAGTTGTCAATATGAGATGTGATGGAATTTCGGTGTCTCTGCTCTGGCATTGTTCTTTTAGTATGACATTTAAACTGGACGACTGTAGAGTTGACATCTGTAATGGTCAAAACGTTAAGCTAAAACGATTAAAAACCTTTAAAGCGGTCAAACGAATTAATAAAGCTAATAATGTAACTAATGTAAAACAGCGGAATAATCAAAAAATATTAATAAATAAATCATAGATAGAAATGATTTACAATATATATTTAACAGATTATCTATCATTACAATATTCTATAAATTATGAATTCATTTATTTTAATCATTAACAAAACAATGTATCGACTGTACACGGATTACTTAATTAATTATATAACAAATAATACATTTTTAAATTCTTATACGTATAATAATTCATTTATTATAATATTTGTAACATTTGCAGGTTCATTTCTATTTAATATTACAAAATATTTGATCAGATTTCTTTTTATTTCCTTTTTATTCATTAAAAAAAATATATATTTATATCTGCCTCTCAAACAGACTCGCCCATCCCCCACCCCCCCCGCAGGTCTCAGTCGTGTCCTCTGTTAAAACCTTTCCTTTGTCCCCTGGACATTCCACTGATAATGATGTTTAGGTTAGCTGAACATTTACGATCTCAGCCTGGTTTAAAACATTCGAACACAGACACTGAGAGGAAGCAGACACTCTCGCCGTAGCTGTTCTTCCTCTTGCTCTTTCTCTCTGCCTGCCTCCCTCCTTCTCTCGCCCCCCCCCCCCCCCCAGAGTGGTACTCGCTGCCCAGAAAGGAAGCGAAACAAACAGTTATGAGCAACTAAGCAAACATCTCAGAAGCACAGCCATGATGTAAAGCAAACACACGGCACTGTTAACACCTCCTAAAGCCTAGTAAAGCTCTGGCACATGAACCCCCCCCCCCCCCCCCCATTCTAATACATCTCGGCACAGGAAGACGGGTGTCTTGAGTCCGTGTAACAGCCGGGAATAAAACCGAAGGCTGGCTAAACATTGCAGATATAAAACCTCACGTTTTTATGGCAGATTGAACTCCGTCTGTAATGGTAAAAGATTTTCTCAGAACTGGTTTGCACAGGAATATTGGAACTGTATCGGTATTAACAAGCATTTAGGAAAAGAAACATCCTGAACGATCGGAACGTTTAGGCAACGTTTTCTATTGTCAGTGTAACATAATATCGTACGTAATGAATACGGGGAGGCGCCATATTCCAGCGTGTTTTATTACCAAGTGTTTTATTCTTCTTATACCACACCAATCTGACGACTCTTTTTTAAATTCTTAAACACCACGTCTTCTTATTTATCCATTTATAGTTACATTTAAGGTTGTGGAACGTCTGTGGAAAAAAGTTAGCTCCTGTTACGTCACTAAAATAATTGTAGGGGTTTGTTACAGTGGCTTAGCACATTTGCCTCGGAGCTCCCAGATTGGGGGTTCGAATCCCGTCTCCGCCCTATGTGCGTTTCCACCCGGTACTCCGGTTTCCTCCCCTACTCCAAAGGCATGCGTTGTAGGCTGATCAGCCCCCCCCTTCCCGTCTAGTACGAGTGGTACAGAAAATATACGAATGGAAAAATGCAGCTAATCACGTTACTGAGAAAGTTACAAAACACTGACACTGGAGACGTCCATAAATGTCTCTTAAACAGACGTCTCATCAGATCAACAATTACACATATTTTAAATCGGTTTCAGTGGATCGTCCATCATACCAGCAAGTCCCCATGTTAGCTGTTACTATAGAAACGATAAATGATCAATTAAAACGAGCGCGTTCATATAAGCCTGCGATTTGAATTAGAGCCAGTACTACAGTCAGAGCTGCTGTTATAGACAATTAATCAACGCCTTCTGATCAATTACCAGGAAGTGTTACATTTTAACAGAAGACTTAACCAGATCTAGTAACGGTTCATCAGACATCTTTAATGTGAATGTTTTAACGGTTTATAAAATGATACGGTCTGAGAAAATGGCACAATTATGACCGATATCAGTGTATAAGTACTTGAAATAGCTTATTGTTTAGCTAAAACTATTGTTATATGCTTATTTATTCATTTTACCTGGTAAACTTATATTGGTAGCCGTTATCAGAATATTTACGTCCTTAAAATGGGTTTCAGTAAGCATTTTAAAGCAGGCATGCCCTAGTAAGATGCAGGAGAAGAGAAGGTTATGAATATCTAACATGCAGGGGTGGGGCAGGAATGGCAGTCATGCTGCGAGTGTGTGGTGTGTGTGTATGTGTGCATGAGAGAGCAAGAGGAAGAGAGAGAGAGAGCGAAAGACAAAGAGACAGCGCGACAGAAAGAGGGGGTCCTCTGCGGCTTGATGGGTTTCCTCCTCAGGGAACTGGGGTCTGAGAATGTACTTCCACTCAGTGCTAGTGAAGCCTGATTAAGTCCCAAGGTGGTGGTAAAAAGGGAGTGTGTGCCTAGGAGTGTGTGTGGCCCCCACTCATCATCCGCACACAGCAGAAACGTTTAAACGTTAAATTTAAAAGGATTTCCCATTTTCTCCCACCACTGTAAATATAACGCTGGTTTAACTCATTAGTATACTTCACATGCGCCGACTGTCTGATCACGACAAACCGTAGCTGATATCGGATAATTACCGAGCAAAACGCACGCCATCCGCTTGCTCATGCATGGTCTGTAATGACAGTCATGATGTAGAGAAAGCGCTCCTGGGCAGCCTGAATAAAGTGTCTGGATAGTTCGGTTCAGCTATTAAAAGCTCAAGGTCACACTCTGGGTTCGGTGCGGTGAAAAAAAAAAAAAAAAAAAAATGAGGCGGCGGCGAAGGCCAGCAGTCGCCGGGTGAGTAAATAGGTGATTAGACAGAGGGCAAACACAGAGCCGAGTCCATTCAACCATGGACGGTGCCCTGCAAACATCACTCGCGCAAACACAAATACCAAGTACAGACCTCAGGCTCAGCCTGGTCTCTTCCGATAAAACGGGACAACACGCACACAATTTTACGAAACTGTCTAAATGTTTGGATTTTTACTCACTCGCTTATCACACAACCACTACAAGGCTGATGCACAAGATCACTTTTGGTGATTGGTGGACAGCACTATTCCACGGTCACGCATGACTGGCTAGTATCGCTCTGATCAGTACGGGGAAACGCCATTCGTTGCATACGTACTGCACCTGGACTGTAAACGAGTACATCGTCTGGACCACTGCCCCACTTGGGAGCCTCTTTACAAACTGGTGCAACAACTATTTGTACGCATGGATGAAGTAGGATGGAGAAATGGTAGCTCAGCGGTTAGGGCTTGGAGCTGCTGATCAGAAAAGTTGTGAGATTGTATCACAACAACACCAAGTTACCACCGATGGAACGTTCACGCAATTACATTGTTGTACTCCAATGTGTTTAATACCAAAGAGTCTAACTCGGTTCTCCAATCTGAAAATGTGATTGTATATAGACTAATTGAGCTGTTTGAGATATCGGTGCGGTCCCATTTGAACTGGAAAGGGCAGATACATTAAGATTCACAACCCTGATCAGTAAATGAGTGATTGGCTAATGCAGATAGTATTGAAGCCTGGAGAGGCCAATAAAAGAGGCCCCCTTTTCCGCACAAGACATGCACAGTTTAATGTAGTGTAGCTACAGGATACTAATTTGAAGTCATGAAATCATGATAGTTATGAAAGATTTAGCTAATTTATTCATGCTCAATTTGCAATTTAATATATTTCTGCCTACTCTGTGGTTTGTTTTTGATCATCTGTTTTAAATGGTGCAATTTAGTCTGATCTAGCGGATGTACGCCGATCCGCCGTAACATTAAAACCACTGGCAGGTGAAGTGAAGAACATGGATTGTCTGGTTACGGTGGCACCTGTCAAGGCGTGGGGGTATATTAGGCAGCAAATGAACAGTCAGTTCTCAAAGTTGCTGTTAGGATGTGACGGCTAGATGACCGGGTCAGAGCATCACCAAAACGGCAGGTCCTGTGGGGTGTTCCCGGTATACAGTGGTTAGTACCTAGCAAAATTGGTCCAAGGAAGGACAAGCGGTGAGCCAGAGACAAGGTGATGGGTGTCCAAGGCTCATTGAGGAGCAAAGGCTAGCTCGTCTGGTCCGATCCCACAGAAGAGCTACCGTAGCACAAGTGGCTGAAAGAGTTAACGCTGGATATGATAGAAAGATGTCAGAACACTGTGTATGGTTCTGCGTAGCCACAGACCGATCAGAGTGCCCATGCTGACGCCTTGATGCCACCATCGAGGGTACCTGCTTGTACGGATGGAATATATTTAGTATAGAAACATGGACATAATATACACAAGTAACTGAAGGTACACAACTGGACAACAAAAACCTTCACAGGTAAACAATACACACTACAAGGACAAGGAACAATTTAGTACGTTTATTTCCGAGCGTGTACAGGAACAGTCGTAGGTGGTTCTTGGCTGTGTTTATTGGAAGAAAAAAAAAAAAAAAAAAAAGGACCAAACTCTCTAGATAAAAGTCTGGCTTTTGAGACTACACATGAGGTAACACTCATCTCCGAGTGGCTACTCTCACTCTGGCTCACAGGATAGGCAGGAATACCATCGGATAGTCCAAGACCATTGATTACTTCCATCAACTACACATCGACGCAGTCATAATATTCAGAAGATAAGCTACAAGATCAACGGGAAAAGGAGCAGCCAAACCACACAATCACGGAGGAACTGGAACAAACTCGATGCGTTAATTATTAAAATCGGAATCGCATTTTCTCTTAAGAGTTACACCAACTGCTCCACCACAGATTCTTCCTCATGTTTAAGCATTATGGCAGTTCCATCGAGGAGGAATAACATGCCAAATTTAGGAGATGTAAACTATAAACGTGCAATCGTAACTGAGGAATCTGTGGAAGTCATTTCGAGTTTGGACCACCTCCAAGAGAAAGAAAAATAAAACGCTCCCAAAAAACTCCCAAATTGTACACAATTTGTGTCAACCCTGCTTAAACCTGTGCTGGTGGCTCATCTGCATCCCTTTAAGATGCGATCTGGGGGAACAAAATATCTAATGTTAAGTGCGGCCCCGTGGGACCCACCCACGACTAATCGGCTGCCGCTTTCCGTCGTTCGGGCCCGTGCTACTGAAAAACAACACGATTAATTTTCAGAGCCGTCCTGGGAGACAATGGCCTCGGAACCCGTCACTTCCTGAAGTAGTCAACGGTGAATGTGTGGGAACGCAAAGAACAAGGCGGGGGTGCGGGGACCTACAAGAGCAATTAATTATCTTTCACTGAAGGAAGTCACTGTCACTCGGCATGGATTTGAAGCACAAACGAGGCAGAGTCACTCGTACAGCTGGCATGATGACACCACTAGCATCTGGAGTGATGCACAAGTGTGTGTGTGTGTGTGTGTGTATGGATTTATTTCCATTTATATCATTCCAACAGCGAACGTTCGACATCTGCAACCGGCAAAATCCTGGAAAAGCTCCGTAATACTATTACCTCCCGTCGCAATTAGCTTTACCTAAATAGGTTCCTTAACGCACATGCGCGAATACGAAAAAAGAAAAGTCGTTTTTAGCTGTGTGAATGCACACTTGACGCGAATTGTGAACTCAGACGGCATAATTCCGACTCGCGCACAGGTGACGCCGCCGAATGAAGATAGCGAAGAGTGAGAAAGCCGTCCAGAGGAAGCAGGTTTCACGCAGCCGCTGTTAGCGGAAGACTCTGCCTTTGTCTGCGCTGTCACTCGGCGGTATTGTGCTCCGCTGAGACGCGCTTTCTGCCTTCCGTTTCTCCCCTCTGAGACAATGTGCTGCCACAATGTGCCACAATCATGGAATTAGCGCCGTACAAGCTGCAGCGCCCTGGAGCCTTATTAACGCGGCATCGTTTGACAGAAAGTCATTTTCCAGTGTGAATCTCTTTTAAGCTTATCAAAAGGAGACGGCTTTGCCGTACTGAATGATTGGGATTCTTTTTCTCTCTTTGAATCCGGACGAATCAAAGTCGGAAAAAAAAAATCCAAATCTGGAAATGGATTGAAGTGGAGGGAGGATTGAGATTTGCGTTCTCCTTCTTGGTAAGAGAAATGGAACAAGTGAGTGGAGTCTTTACGTCGTTCTTTTACGTTCCTGTATACAGGCATGCTGCTATAGGAACATAATCCATGATGGGGTGGTAATGAGGACATGCAGAAGTGTTTTATTCCTTTCGTACCACTACAATTTCTAATTTATGCATGAACGTCGTACTTTTTAATCCAAATGTAGTCGTTCCTTCATCAGCCTTGTATTTTTTTTTTTCCTCTCAAAGTTAATAGGACAAAAAACGTGGCTTGTCGTGTTACCAAGAAACCGTAAAAAACACGAACCCTTCACACCGTGAAGACTTTTCGGACAACTTACTGACCGTCACAAAGCGCTGACGCTGTGGACTCCTTCCATAAATGTCCTTACAGACAACCCGGAGTAAATAAATGATTTTTGGTTTTTGTTAGAATAGACATTTTATGAGCTATAGCCCAACCCAATTTAGGCCAGCTCTTGTTTTTGAATGTGCAGTAGAAAAGGAAAAAAAAAAAAAAAAAAAACAACTGCAAAAGGAGTGGCAAAGAAACACTGGGATTTCAACATATCAGTAGTGTTGACAAGTTGAAATCTTAAAATAGTGAGGAGGTCTTTTATGAGCGCTGTCAATTTCACCTCGACTGAAAAGTAAAGAATCAAAAAGAGCCGTGTATCCAATATCAGCAGATGAAAAAAAATAAATGTTCCAAAGAGAAATTTCCTCCACATCACCTGAGTTGCTGGATCATCGGTTGTGAAAGATCAATTACGGCCTGTCAGATGGAGTGATAGAGTGGAACTTAAGCAGATAGTGCAGACACAGAAATGCAGAGACACCCAGAGAGAGAGAGGGGGAGGGAGAGAGAGAGAGTGAGAGAATGGGGGGGGGGTCTGTGAGCAGAAGAGTGAACCCTCACCACCCCTCTCCTCCACCCTTCCCTCCACTCGCTGATTATTTCTGGAAAAACGACCTAGTTCCAGGTGCCTGGCTCCAAAGACTCTCTGAAAAAAATCCTTTTTCACCCCTTGCCCCTGTAGTCCTCCGATACGAATCCCACAATCCTTCAGTCCTCACATCAAACACAAGGACATACTGACACAGAGCAGCTCTCTCTACATCCGTTTCTCTCTCTCTCTCTCTCTCTCGCACATGCTTGCTCTCCCTCTATCTCTCGCTCTAAATCCTGCTCTCCGTTTCTTTCTCTGTCTTTCAACAAAATGTACAAGAGGTGCTGTAAAATCTCTCCAGACATGACTGAACCAACGCACTGGAGACACTGTTTGTTGATGCTGCGGATTTCTGTCTCTCTCCACTTTCTTATGCTGTCTGTCTCTCTCAATGTGTCTGTCGCTCTCACGATGTCTCCGTCTCTCTCTCTCTGTCAGTCTCTCTCGGTATCTATCTGAAAATAGCTGTATCTCAATATCTCTCTATCTCTCTATCTCAGTGTCTCTCTGTCTCAATGTGTGTGTGTCTCTCTCTCTGTGTCTCTCAATCTCATTTAATTTGCTAAACAACAGAAAGACTGACTGAACGGTGGCTTTTTCCAGTTCCCTAAAATCTGTTTTGCTTCGCTATGGCTGTAAAGCACTGAAAGGCTGAAAGGAAACAGAATGAAATATCAGCTATCCAATTTCATTATTCATTACTCTTTATTTTAAAAAAAAAAAAAGAGGTGGAAAAAAAAAACTCTGATGGGACAATGACACGAATTCAAACCCATTTCAGTCTCTGTTATTTCATGAAATTGTTTCTTCTTCATGCACAGGCTAAAGCGTATTCCGCACCAGGACTTTCCCAATTTGATACGGAATTGGTGGTGGCTGCTGTCTTATGGGGGGCAGAGCAGAGAGACGAGGCTTTCCACCATCTGTCTCTTCCAGTTATTTTACTGCCTCTGACTTGATCCCCTGAGTTAGCCAAAGCTAATTACCTTGGACAAACCGTATCCATATCTAAACACTCACAGCAGATTGCCTTCCATTATTGGCATGCCAGACAGGCGCGAAAGCTCCCGTCAACACACCGAGACCGACAGAGCACAAACAGCCAAATCTTGATCCCCATACGTCCAGATGCCACAATTGCTGCTGTAAACGACCGCCATCATGCTTGTGGTCTCTCCTGCACCAAATGGGCCAAATCCGGCAAAGGGATTTTAAACGACAGTCCTGGTTTGCGCACTCGTCTGCCATATCCAAGACATCACTGTGCAAAATTTCCTCAGCCAGTGAGACTACAACAGTGGAGGCAAGTGAAACAATTCAGGATGTACTGTTTGCTGCACCCCAAACGCACTTAAGAGGTTGCCAGCATACTTCAGGTAAACCAAAACCAATCCGGTAGTGATTCCAAGCGATGAAACGTGAACTAGAACTAAAAACAAAAGGTCAGCTGGTTCTAATTTGGGTCCATTGTGGCTTTTGAATATGCAGTGGAAAACTACACAAATGGTGAATTGTTCATACAATTGTCCAGTGTTGCCAGCTTAGTGAGATTTGGGAATTTTCTTTAGACCCCTTTATTATTTTTTAAAAAGCCTAGTGACTAATCTAACATTTCAGCAGACATTAGTCTGCACTCAATACTCTTCCCCAGTTCACATCATAGCTGCTGGTTATACCAGTTGAGAGAGCAGATTCGATGTTCCCAACAACCAACCACTGATCACCATCGTTCCCAATAACCAATCATTCATCACTATTAATCCCAACAACCAACCACTAATCACCACTGTTCCCAACAACCAACCACTGATCACCATTGTTCCCAACAACCAATCATTCATCACTATTAATCTCAACAACCAATCATTAATCACCACTGTTCCCAACAACCAACCACTGATCACCATGGTTTCCAACAACCAATCATTCATCACTATTAATCCCAACAACCAACCACTAATCACCACTGTTCCCAACAACCAACCACCGATCATCATTGTTCCCAACAACCAATCATTCATCACTATTAATCTCAACAACCAATCATTAATCACCACTGTTCCCAACAACCAACCACTGATCACCATAATTTCCAAAAACCAACCACTGATCACCATGGTTTCAACATCCAATCATTCATCACTATTAATCCCAACAACTAACCACTAATGACCACTGTTCCCAACAACCAAAAACTGATCACCATTGTTCCCAACAACCAATCATTCATCACTATTAATCTCAACAACCAATCATTAATCACCACTGTTCCCAACAACCAACCACTGATCACCATAATTTCCAAAAACCAACCACTGATCACCATGGTTCCAACAGCCAATCATTGATCATCATTGTTCCTAACAACCAACCACTGATCACCACGGTTTCCAACAGCCAATCATTGATCACTATTAATCCCAACAACCAACCACTGTTATTCCATCGGTAACAGTTTGCTTCGTGTATCGTGTATAGTTCAACTACTCACTATCATCAGTTCATTTTGCCAGCATTCTTGATAGAAACTGTACACATGTAAATAGTACATCTAAAACATACATGTAGATATACTTGTAAAAACAGTTGGCAACAATGCATCCGTCGTCTTCTCCTCTCAGTACATTATAATTCAAATACTGAAATTGGGGGAATTCCAAACTTTTACAGCAGTGAAGTGTGTAAGTGATATAGCATTTGCTCTTTATGTTTTCTGCAGCACATAGCTCTTCTTTGTGCACTGCTTTATTAAATAACGAATCCCTAATCAGGACATGTGACGGCAAGCCATTAATGGGAGGAATTCGCAAAGACCCCCTCAATTTAGCAATTTGCAGGGACAGAGTGCTCATTCAGCACAGCGCCATGCTCGTAAATCAGCCGCCTCGTTTGCTGTGGCTCTTTCCACACCGCCCAAGAGCCGCTGGCCTCCGAACCGCAGAACTAGAAAAACACACTATGCTGCAGGAGCTTAATTACCAAACAGCGATGGCAGATCTGATATAGTGATCATAACAACTGAGCGCTATACTCTCAAACAGCCTGGCTAATGACTATAAAGCTTTTTTCTCCCTCTCTCTCCCTCGGTCTCAGCTCTTCGCTACCTATTCTCTCTCTCTGTGCCATTAAAAATGCACGTACATTCCTCAGATGACATAATGTGTAGTTTATTAGGCACTTTAATACCTGCGTAGGCTGGGGTTCAGCGTGGCAGCAGGGCTAGAAAAGGCAGACAGAGGTATCTAATGGCTCGTTTTTCGGCGCACGACTCCGAGCTTAGCTGCGAGGTTAGTCCGGGCGGAAATTGAGAAGCGGCGCGACACAGCACGCACAGGCGCGGAATGATAAAACGTGTCTGGCAGTTGTACGCTAGTAGTACAAGTGAGAGAGAGAAGGGGGAAAATAAAATGACACATTATTTCCTGTCAAACTTTCAGTGGATGAGGGAGGCAAAAAGAGGTACTGGGACAACTTGTAAGGGAGTGAAAGAGAAGTGAAACGCATCCATCATTGCCTCCGAGGCGCTCACTGATCAGCTCACAGGCTAGTAGCTAGCATCTTGAGTCTCTGCCAGCCACGAGCAGGTGCTTAAGATTTGCCCTCTTACCCACCGAGGGCCTGTTCACACGCGCCTGTTCTTCCTGACCTTTAACGAAGTTACCAAGCCTCCCATTAAATTATGACAGGAAACGAGCAGATAAAAGTTGCAGCGACATTGCAGGTGGCCCCTGAACAGCTTGATCCCAGAATGCATTGCTCATAAACACAGCGTGAATCTGGAACATCCAGGGCGCACAGCTAAAGTGATTAGCCTTGGATGCAGAGACATAAAAAAAAAAGGGGGCCAAGCACCGGCACTTAAATCAGACAGATGACTCTGTGGCCAGCAGTTACACGTTTTCACATTTCCTCTTCAGACGCACTTCGTCTCTAAAAGCCCATGGAGAAAGAAAAATTGGTGTCACTTCCGCTTTTTTTTTTCTTTTCTTTTTCTGTTTGTCTAGCCAGGCCTTTTGCATGACTTGGACTCTCCTGGCTCTTCGATAGGCAGATTTGGGCTGTTATTCACTTTCCAGCAGCTTGCATCTCTACACTCCCCCCAGCAGCATCTTAATCAGAGTGGCTGCTGCTACATCTGGCACCAACACACAGACGACAGATAAAGAACATTTCCAACATCTGGATCGTATTCTCTCCGCTACGCTTGAGTTTTACTGTCTATAGACAGTAGACTCAACAGTAGACGCTGCGTCCAATGATTGTCCAATAAAAAGTACTAAAGCTGAGAAAATTAATTTCCCTGTTAGTCATACTGAGAAATTCTGTATTCTTAGTATTTTATCCACTTATACAAAAAAAAAAACCCACACATTTTACTGTTTCCATGTTTCACATTTAGTTGCCAAATAAAAGCCTATCATAATATGATTTGAAACGAAACCTTTTGGTCCCTTCACAGTTACTGGATTCACGTGTATAGTGCACAATGTAGGCTCTACAACACTTACACTGTGCTCAATGTAGTCATTATCCATAGTGAATAGTAACCCATTTAGAATAAATGTTACAAAAATACCTTGAATATATGCACACTTTTCCATTATTTCCTATTATAAGAGCATTATGAAACAAATAAGATTATTCAGCTTAATTTTGGGGATTTTTTAGTTGTTTTTTTTTACTAATTCCAAGCTTTAAAAAAAAAATTGTATTACGTTGGCAGAGAATTTTGCAAGTTTCAAGCATTAGCCATTATTTAGTATTTCAAGTTTGAATTTACTAAAAAAAAAAAAAAAAAAAAAAACATACGTCAAGAATTAGACTTAATTAGCTTAAATTTGCTTTAATGTTATTAAAATGTATTTCTAAAAAGAAATAGTAGACAGACCTGTCCATATTCAAGATATTTTGACTTGCTAGTGGTTTTTGCATTTGCAATTTTCACCTTCTCATAGTTTATGCAATAAATGTCGGTTTCTACTAACGTTTGCACCGTCAGTGGCAGTACACACTGATTCAAATAAATACCAAATCCTTTAATTAATTTAAGTTTTAACGCATCCCTACCGATTACAGTTCACACTGTAAAACACATGCAGGCTCCTCAGCTCCTCAGGCCTGACAAACACATCACAGGGAAGTGGATTTGAGGTTTAGGGTCACACAGAGGTGAACACACACAGGTATTTGAAAATAACAAATACAGACAAAACATACGCAAAGGTTTTAAAAACGTCTGAGTCTTCCGTAAACAGAGCTCCTCACCTACAGTGGACCAGCTTTTGTTCCCTAATCATCACTGCCTGATCAAAAAAAAAAAAAGAGACGTTTTTTAAACAAAACAAAGCAATTAACTTTGGGCGCTAAAAACCCGAGGGCATTTAGTCTGCTTGTGGAGATTTTCTGCCTTGCAGAGTTTCTAGCCTTAATATTTCACACCCAATTACGCTAATCAGGAGCTTCAGCAACAGGTGAGTATCACCGCCGACGGCAACGGGATCCACAAAGCCCTCGGTGCTGCATGGCCGCCTGTTTAAGAGCTTTATTAAGCTTTATTGGTCTCCGGGGCAGAGAGGAGCGAAATGTCAAAATCTGAAAGAGTTTCTATTAAATCCAATGACATTTCAATGGCATTTTTAACAAGACGAAAGGTCTGAAATCGATGAGGCTGCGTCAAACTGCAGTTTAAAAGTTCAAACTGTGCAGGCAGAGGGCCGCGGTTCTGACCCCGGGCCGGCTCGGTCTCATCTAACTGTCACTACAAATCAGCAATGTGCTGATAAAAAACACACACCTGAGTCAAAAGGTAGAAAACAGCCCGCTAGTTAGAGTAGCACTTAACATGTCATTTTAAAACATTAGAATCCATGTACACTAACAAAGATTTAAATTTGAAATGCCTGAGAAAGTAAATGGACTAAAATGGACTAAAAGCATCTTCATCCTCATTAAAAATGACTGGGGCTATAAATATACATGAATATGCAATTAAAGAAAGCCGCCATGTACTCCTGCCATTACTAACCTCGCGGTAACACCAGCAGTGATTTTTCACCTCGCATCTCTCAATCTGCTTTTCGCTGGTCGTGTGTGGGCGTTCCTATCTTTAGTTTAAAGCAAGTGTGATATCCACACAAACTAGCTACAGAATGTATATAAAGCCAACCATTCGAAACGCCTGTGTATAAAATGTATCCATGGGCGGAATCATTGTTTATGGTGTATGACCCTAAAAAAAAAAACCAAAAAAAAAACAAAAAAAAAAACTGCTTTGCATGATTTCTGGAACTTTTTAACAAACTTAAAAAGTTCCTGATCTACTGACATAAGGACGATGAAAATTGGTGCGCTTCCGTTTCAGGTAAATCAAATACGTGGGTTGTGGGGGGGGTCTGAACATACCGGCATCCCTCACTCATATTGGTACTCGCTAAATCACTTTGACTGTCATTTGCATAAAGTTAAACTTCACTCAAATTTGTTGTGCCGATTTCCCCTGTTCACGTTGCATCACTAACAGTTGCTTCGCTTCACCTAAAACGAATGACTTCTGGATGCTTTGTAGTGCAGGGTAAGAGCTAACTAGCAAGGGAGATGTTAGCGTTAAGAGTTTCCATTGAAATTATTATGTACTAGCAGAAAATCTTGTCAAAACACACAATTACCTGACAATTGCAAACTTAGCTAGCTAGCTAGTTTAGTACACATCTTCTATGGCAAAATGTTTTCAGGTACAGTGTCACCTTCTATTAATTTGCATACTGACAGTGCGATCATAAACATAGCACATATGCAGCCCAGGCCCAGGAATTCCCCATTCCCCTTATGGAAATGCTGAAAATATGTGCTTTGTGGGCAGTGGTGGCTCAGTGGTTAAAGGCTCTGGGTTACTGATCCCAGAAGGTCAGGAGTTCAAGCCCCATCACTGTGGAGTTATCACTGTTGGGCCCTTGGGCAAGGCCCTTAACCGTCAATTGCTCAGTTGTATAAATGAGGTAAATGCAAGTCGCTCTGGATTAAGGGCGTCTGCCAAACGCCATAAAAATATAAATCTGCTTTAAAAGAAATCTGCCTCGAATCCATGAGGAGCCAACTATATAAACAGCATATCTTTTAGCTCTAAACTATTAGCAGGAAACATATTTTGTGTTACAATGTGTGAAATACTGCAGTTTAACACACTGTATAATACCGTATCCGGTTTATTGGCAGACGTTGTAAGATAGCACAGTTCTCCGACAACCAGTGTTCGAAATCTGTATCTGAGCAACATGTGGAACTATCAAGCGTTCAGCGTTGTCTTCTTCCAAACTGCAAGTCATGTCGCAATAATAAAAACATGACAGCTTCCTCCACACTGCATCGCTGAACCTCTGTTTCATGCATGGAGCATGCGGAGACTGACGCTCTGCTTCAAATGCGACACGTCTCTCTGGCTTGTCCCGTGACAGCCGATTTATAGCAAACAGATTTAGCGATAATCAAACGTGGCCGAGAGCTGAGGTGGCCCGTAAATCAGCCCCAACGGACGCTTCCAGGGCCGCGCTGCTCTCTGATTTATACTGTGGAATTAGCTCCATTTGACGGCCAATCACAGGCAGATCTGAAGATGACCAACGAAGGTCAGATCTGAATATCATACCCCATTCTGAGACTGATGTCGGGGTGGAGAGTGAAGGACACGAGAAGAGGGCCTGATCTGTCGTGGAGACATGGCTGGGATGCTAAAACGAGACAATAAAACCCTCTTGCCACATTCTAGTGAAATAGATTTTAAACGACTTGCATTATTATGCTCATCTCAGTCCAGCGCTGATAACGTAAGATTTATCGGCATGGAAATGAGTGTAATGCGAGCATACAGCAAGATGCTACTGTGGGCAGTGCATTCGAATACAGGTTGAGTGTGGAGTGCTTAGAGGTCAATTACTGCAGAAGTCTATATGCAATAAAACCCCAACGAAGCTCAGTGCAACTATATAATATTCAAGTCAGGAGACCTGCAGGTTGTTTGAATTAACCGGTTATCAAAGTGAGGTCCAACTTAGCCAGGGGGACAAATCCTATGGCGGAGACGTTTCTCCAATTTCCCTCCAACAACTTCGGCCCCTAACTATACATCAACAAGAGACAACAATAGTGGTCGCTACTCACTCACTGTAGACAGCGTAGGGAAAAATATCTGATGCACCTGATGGAACATGGGGACACTTTGGCTGGCCTCCAAATTAACCAGTCCTCAATCCCATAAAATCCGTGTGCAATTATTTAAAACAGCGGGTGAAACACTGAAAGAGGCCTCAACAGGAAACCTAGCTGAACTGCAACCCAGTGAGTGGAAGATTGGGCTAAAATTAATAGGACACTGGTGGAATCTTTACTTGACAGGATTAGAGCTGTTATTAAGGTAAGATGAGGCGTAACTAAGTGTTTGTGAAGAAATGACTCATGCGACAATTGTTTTGTCCAGGGAGCTTACTAAATGTATGCTATATTATATTATTTGAGTCCTTGTCCTCTTGCTGTAATGTGTACACAAGCATGCATGGTGAAAGCTCAATAACTGAGGCAAATTCCTTGTACGTGTACTCGGCCAATCAATGAATTACTCCGACTTCCTAAACGTTTTCTTGTACATCTTCAATGACTTTGGTAGCTCATAAAATCAGCATACCTTTATTTGCAAAGTTCTAGCTAGTTTTTTTTGCATATCTAATGGTATTTAAATGCAACAATCCTCACTGCTGTTTTGTGTTCACATTATTTGCTGTGTAAAGGTATTGGTGCATCGTGGAATAAATACGACATCCTTTTTCCCCCAGCATTGTTACTGAATTCTGTTCCTACAAGCCTTTGTGATAATTTCCTGGGAATTGTAGCTGGTGTTGTCAGAAAACTAAGAGTAAATATTCTGGAAGGGGTCGCAATCCAGAGTAGTCGGATGGTGGAAAGGACTCAAAGTGTGAAAAGGGCTTACAAAGACCAAATGTCTTCTGTGAGTCTTCAGTGAGATCTAGGTCTCACAGGTTTTCCATCATTTTATCGAGAGGGGCTCCACATGAAGCATGACCTACATGAGAAAATCACACCCGATCGTTTACCGTTATAAAACACGGGAACGGTAATAGCACTATGTGAAGCGGGATATGGCCCGTCTCGTAAAAGTACACAACAGCTTCCGCCGCTTGTTGCTACAGGAAGGAAGGACAAGGTCAGGGCAGCTTGGAGGTTGACTCGATAGAGTCGGTTTTATCTGGTGATATACAGCAGCTACCTCGAGAGCCTTTTAGCTGTTAAACAGACTATACATTAACGCTACATAAAACGGCGAGTTCAAGTGCACACGCATACATCCTTTCATACACACCCCGAGCTGATATATAGACTCGTGAAACATGCACATATCCATAGCTGCAGAATTCCATAAAAAAAAACAAAAAAGTCCCCAACAGCCTTGTGTTTATTTCCCAGAGGCGAGATTATGAGGAGTCTGTAGTGGCCATGCTGCACATAAGCAGGTGCAGGGGGAAATGGCGACTTCTATTTATTTTCATTTGGCTTTACATTCAGGTTAGAAATGGCCCTGCCACAGGAACCCGCAGGGGGGTTGCAGCAGGATTTTAAAGCAGATGTGGGCTACGACATCCACAGAAATATAAACAGAAAGGTGAAACTAGGCATAGCCTGGTACAATCCATTCTGAAAATTTCACCTTGTTCCGCTTCACTGATTCAGCCTGGCCTTCCTCCAGTACTGACCCATTTGTGCGAGCTCGGAGCTTCAAAGTCAATCTCGAGAGCTTTGGCCATTGTCACGGTTCCTTCGCTGATTTTCACAGCCTGCATTCGCATTTAGCTGTTGTCATCCACTGAAATCTCGCCCTAGCTTATCATAACACATCCACCGTTCTGGCTAAAAAGTGGCTCGGCTGCGTCAACACGGACCAAATCCATGCAGTACAAGAGTAAAAAAAAAAAAAAATGAATTGGGACAGCTTGTATGTATCTTCAAATGAACATGGAAATAAGCCTGGTGAATATAAATAGTCAGTTATATAATAAACAGCAATATGGGGATATTTTAGGCTACAAATGACCAAATATGATGCTTTCACTGCCAGAAAAATATGTTTTCATGTTAGACAGGATCACCTGCGATTCGGCTGTCATCCCTTTCAGGTAAAACAAATTTCCGGTTGCTAGTTGTAATTTGCATGTAATCAAACTGCAATTTTAAAGTAGTAATTAGTAATCTGAAGGGGAAATCCCCCTTTCTTTTTTTTTTTTAAATTCTACAGCAATCTAGGAGCATTTTATGTATAGGCACAGCAGCTTTACCCACTGAGTACCCTTTCGTATCTTTAATGAAGCATGCATTTAGAGTCACATTAAGAACGTGCCTTATTTAATTGCTATTCTGTAACATACTGTTTGGTCTGCTGCAATAATAGTGATTAAAGTGTAAAAAAAAAAGAAAAAAAAAAGGAAAATCCTAAGAACCTTCATGTGTTCAAAAACTTTTGTCCAGCAGGGTATATTTTTGCATTGTTGAATTAACATTTTATAATAAATCTTTTATCTTAAATATTTTAATTCCTAGTAGATTCAAGACACCAGTTACGATTCCTTATTGTTCTAATTACACACTTGTCCTATTAGTTTCTCCACCGTATAGGCAGTGGTGGCTTGACGGGGGCAGTGGTGGCTTGACAGGGGCAGTGGTGGCTTGACGGGGGCAGTGGTGGCTTGACAGTTATGGCTATGGGTTACTGATCGGAAGATCGGGGGTCAAGCCCCAGATCTGCAAGGCTCTGGGTTACTGATCGGAAGGTTGGGGGCTCAAGCCCCAGCACTGCCAAGCTGCCATTGTTGGGCCCTTGAGTAAGGCCCTTAACCCCCTCTCTGCTCCAGGGGCGCTGTATCATGGCTGACCCTGCGCTCTGACCCCAACTTCCTAACATGCTGGGGTATGCGAAAAAAAGAATTTCACTGTACTGCAATGTACATGTGACTAATAAAGACTCATTACATTTCTGATGTGTTTAGTGATTCTGGCGCTAATTTGTTGGTTGGTGGTGTGTTTTTGCTATTCCCGTGACTTCGACAATCTCAAATAGGAGAGATAACAGTCAGGTTTCACTGTTTTTCTCTCATACATAAAAGCGCAACAGCTTCTTTTCTCTCTCACCGTTACCATGTGATGTTCGACATCCCAGTATTGGTAAAGGCTGTATTGGATGTGCAAATGTTGGACTCAAAGTCCCAGAATGCAATGCGGCTGTAGAATGCAGTTGAGCCGAGTTATGCATGGCAGAGACTCGACTTGGAAAGCTAGCGACCTACACGATGTCAAGTGGAATGGTTTTGACAGCAGTGTTAGCATGAAAGTTGACATTTTGGAAGCTGATCAGCTTGAGCAGAGCGTACAGATGAGGAGGTGAGTGAGCTGGACAGAAAAAAGGACTAAAGTGCCGCTGCATCGCTCTCTGTAGGTAGAGATGAAACGAGGGCTAAAATCACACTGGCACCACTATCAGTAGGGAGTCGAATAGCATTGTTGGTACTGTAGGGAACTATTCAAATGAAAGCAAAAATATATAGCGTCCATTATGGGTACAACAAAACCAGCTGCCTACCAAGATTTCTTCTTCTGATAAAATCTGATGTGTTTGCCAGAAGATTTTTCCATGGAAGTTTGAAAGGCATAACAGTATTGTTTGAAATACGTCATCATAATGATGATAATGATGATAGCAATCAAGCAATTATTGAGATATGATGAAATATGAACTTTATAAACAGTGCAGCAAAACAAAATGTGTGACTAGAAATCGACCAGGCCGATAAAAATATATTTCTGTTCGGTATAAAAGAGTGTGATAACTGTCTCCTTCTGTCTCCTGTTAACTCCAGCACCACTCTGCAGGGACAGGAAGCGCTGACGGCTCATGGGTGATTTCCGCAAGGCCTGCGCTCTTTCTTCTCCTGCCAAAACAAACAGCCAGAGGCAGGAGGGAGCTACGAGGCAATTACCCAGCCTGCACCAGCGCCCTTCAGGTGGATTAACACACCAAACCGCTGCATGTTGTCAAATACGCTGTTAGAGAACCATTTGGAGAGAGTTTAATGCTATTACAGCGTTATTGTTTGGCTAGACATGATTTATAATCGCAGCGATCTGCACAGGCCAGACTACCGAAGAGCACTTAGCAAAGAAGGGAGCATAGCATTCGATCATCGCTTTATTGATTGCAGATGTTAAGACGAGAACCGTTGTCTGTATTTACAGCTTCTGAGCTGCAGATTAATGACCTCATCGTGGCCACACCCACACAGACACCAATCAGAGCCGTACATGCACACAAACACACAGCTGGATCTTTTGGAAAGGGAAATCCCTGCAGATTTTACTCATACATGCTCAGACGATTTGTTGTTTCTTCTCCTGCATATAGCAGCAAGACGACGGAAACAAGGTGCTCGTTATTTCACTTTTGCGTGGTGATTATAGTAAACGCCTCGATAATTATTATATGATAAGGAAAAAACGGTCTGCAAGTTTGTGAGATCTGCTGAGGGTTAAATATTTACGCAATAAATTTGTTTCATGGTGTCCAACTCTAGTGATATTACACTAATCAAAATAAAAAATTTTTTTTTAAAAAACCCACAAACTGTTGAATGTTGGTACACAGTTAATCTAACTTTTAATTTATTTGTAAGAAAACATACTCGCACTATAGCTATTTTCTCTCATTTTCATTAGGTGTCAACTTCAGCCAATAAGAATCGTTTCTATCCTCTAGGTTGGCCCTGATAGGCGGTGACCCTAGTAGGATTGCCCTGATTGGCTGATGCGGACTGGCTGGGCCTGATAGGCTGACCCTGACTGGATGGATCCATTTGGCTGGCTCAGACTGGTTTGTTCCAATAGGCGTGCTCTGATTGGCTGGTCCAGACAGGCTTGGTCTGATTGACAATTGACTGAGTTAAACTGCGATGCATTCTTGATAGCGTTAAATTTGAAACAACGTCTAAGAAGTGGTTGGAATTATCGCACCATTTTTGCATCGCACACCATTATAGATCGTGTTTAAGTCATGTGATCCCTCAGTACAACACAGTCATGATGAATTCAAAAGGCTTGCCCATAAATTCGTGCCCACAAAAGCTGATGCTGATGCAAAGCCTGCATTAATCTCAATCCATCAACATTAGCTTATTGCAGACACTGTAACTGTGATAAGGAGCTATATGTGATTAATTATGCACCACCACATCTCCCTTAATGCAGACTCGACCGCTCGGCGAAAAAGAAAAAAAAAAAAAAACCGTTTCCATTCTGATAGCATGCTTTCCAGACAGACAAAAAGATTCAACCACAGATTGACTGTTTATTATGACACCCATTCAATCCACGGCGCATATGATGGAAGAGAGTGTGCTTTAAAAGATATCATCATAGCAAATAATACACCAAATGTGATGCGATTTTATCGCCGCCGAGACAAAATTGGGTTGTTCTAAACCAGACGACGACAGAATACATCCAGAATGAGGTCCGAGAGCTGTCAAGGCCGTGCGAACATCTGATTGTGAGCAGCGGTGCTGTATTACACCATGTATAGGGACAAAAACTCAATAAATAACGGTAAAACAAAACAGGGCCCCGTCTCTAAGGGGTGACCTTTAACCCCCCCGAGGTCTGGGAGCGCAACGAATGCGAGGAAGTTTCAATTCTCCCAATTGGGTACTTGGAGCGTACTTCAACCTTTCCTCAAACCCAGAGGTAGGGCATAACAAAGTGCAATTAATGTGTTACTGTACCTAACACAAGAAAAATCCACTCTGAACAACGCGCATATTCACATTTATAACTTTCAACAACATTCAAATTTTATTTTAAAATGAAATTAAAAACTCCCTGCTGATAATAGTGCTAGTAGGATTAGCAAGGAGCCCTTACTATATCTCTACTTAAAGAGAACACTGCGGCGGCTCTTTATTTCTTTCATAAACTCAGCCGCCAACGCCATTGGACTCATCATCTCGTAGGTCGCCTTTGCTGTAAATCCGAACATATGCATTGCATAGTTGCACTGCATTCTGGGACTGGAGAGTGTTTGTTGTCTCTCATACTTCTATGCTGGATTTCTCATTAACATGACTTTGAACATCGCTGGAAAATGGTGAGTGAGAAAAACAAAAGAGCAACAAAAGCGCTCCCTTTTTTTTTTTTTTTTTTTAACAAGCTAACAGCGAAACCTGACCGTTATCCCTTTTGTTCAGACTGTGGAATATTTTCCCCCCCCCTCAGATTAACCATTTACGTTACATTTTAATTCTCCTATATTTAATCATCTCCACTGTAACTGTGCTAACAATAACAGTGACACCAGTGCAACACAAAACCGCTAACTTCTCACAGGAATAACAAAAAATATAGCACCAACCGACAAATTAGCACCAGAAGCTAAGCTAAACACGTCACAAATATTTAAATACAAACATATTTAATGTGTTTCAGGGTGGACTTCATCTTTATGTCTTTCTTTCGCCTCATAAGTTTGAAGAAAAATCTCTGCTTTCTATTTTTCAAACGCTACATTTCTCTGTCGTCGCATGTTTACAGTCGTGCAATGACTTTTTAGCGTTTAGCTTTAAGGAGTCACTCTAAATTCCTAACAAATCCAAAGTTTAACAGATGTGACAGCGCGAACAAGATCACGTGTGTTTATCAACAACTAGCTACTAGCATTCAGCCAGTTCACACTGGGTTGTAATTAGCATGCTAGCTAATATTTGAGAGCTTAGGGAGAAAGCCGTTTGTTAGCTGTTAGCATTGTTGAAAGAGGCACTGATTTACCACGAGTAACTAAAATCAGTGTGTGGTTTGAAACTCAGGAAGACGAGTTCATACTTTTCTACTTCAACTTCAGTGAAAAATGTGCAGCTGTAGTACAACTTTTACCACGGAATTCATTTAGATTTAACTGTGCTTTTAATTAAGGAAAGAATTTGGCTGAGGCGGCGTCTCTAAACGATCTCTACTGCGTGCCACAGTGAATTTCGCAGATTTAATCTTCTGTCAGACTTTTTGTTTTGCACACTTGACCTAATATAGGGAACGCTCAAGCGAGAAGTTGTGAGCAATGTTTCGTTCTCATAAACACACTCGTTTCTCACGTGTCAGAGGTTATCGTATTATACACAGCGTGACAAAATCCCCCAGCAATTCCTGTCTCCTTTTCCTCTGTCTACATGCCTCTCCTCCACTCTCTCTCTCTCTCACTCTCTCTCTCTCACTCTCTCTCTCACCCTCTCTCCCACTCTCTCCCTCTCTCTCCCTCACTCTCTCTCCTACTCTCTCTCTCACCCTCTCACTCTGTTTCTCTCCCACCCTCACCCTCTACCCCACTCTGTCTCTCTCACCCTCTCACTCTGTTTCTCTCCCACCCTCTCTCCCACTCTCTCTCTCCCCCACTCTCTCTCTCTCTCCTACTCTCTCTCTCACCCTCTCCCACTCTCTCTCTCTCCCGCTCTCACCCTCTACCCCACTCTCTCTCTCTCACCCTCTCACTCTGTTTCTCTCCCACCCTCTCTCTCTCTTAATATCTCTCTCTCCCCACTCTCTCTCTCCCCCACTCTCTCTCTCTCACCCTCTCTCTCTCTCCCGCCCTCACCCTCTACCCCACTCTGTCTCTCTCACCCTCTCACTCTGTTTCTCTCCCACCCTCTCTCCCACTCTCTCTCTCCCCCACTCTCTCTCTCTCTCCTACTCTCTCTCTCTCACCCTCTCCCACTCTCTCTCTCTCCCGCTCTCACCCTCTACCCCACTCTCTCTCTCTCACCCTCTCACTCTGTTTCTCTCCCACCCTCTCTCTCTCTTAATATCTCTCTCTCCCCACTCTCTCTCTCCCCCACTCTCTCTCTCACCCTCTCTCTCTCTCCCGCCCTCACCCTCTACCCCACTCTGTCTCTCTCACCCTCTCACTCTGTTTCTCTCCCACCCTCTCTCCCACTCTCTCTCCCACTCTCTCTCTCCCCCACTCTCTCTCTCTCTCCTACTCTCTCTCTCTCACCCTCTCCCACTCTCTCTCTCTCCCGCTCTCACCCTCTACCCCACTCTCTCTCTCACCCTCTCACTCTGTTTCTCTCCCACCCTCTCTCCCACTCTCTCTCTCCCCCACTCTCTCTCTCAATATCTCTCTCTCCCCACTCTCTCTCTCCCCCACTCTCTCTCTCTCACCCTCTCTCTCTCTCCCGCCCTCACCCTCTACCCCACTCTCTCTCTCTCACCCTCTCACTCTGTTTCTCTCCCACTCTCTCTCTCCCACTCTCTCTCTCAATATCTCTCTCTCCGCCACTCTCCCACTCTCTCTCTCTCCCACTCTCTTGCTCTCACTCTCTCTCTCCCCCACCACACTCTCTCTCTGTCTGTCTCTCTCTCTCAGCTCGTTGACATGCCTGAATGCCAACAGTCTGAGACGGTGCATAGGGGGAAAAAAATGCAGTTTGCAACTTGTGTGCGATATTTTCATAAACTCAGCAGTGACCGTATTATTCTTTAAACATCCCCAGCTGTTCCCTGCTCACAGATATGGTGACTCATAAAGGTGGTCTTTTATTATTGCTCCCGGTGTGTGTGTCTGTGTGTGTGTGTGTGTGTGTATATATATATGTGTGTGCGTGCATCTTGGAATGAAGGTTGAATGCTTTCTGTGGGTTGCAGTATATCCCATTGCAGGGGGAACACATGTGCAGCGGTATAATAGGATTAAATGCAATTCGACCCCTGTAAAGCTTCGTTGGCACATTCTCACTTGCTCGCTCTGCCTCGGCTGACTTTCACTCACACACTGCACCTGTGGTTGCGCTCACACACACACACACACACACACACACAGATTTGTATGAGGATCAGTTTCCGAAAAAAAACCTGTAACGCTCTCATTAAGTGCTTCTGTACGGTGACCCGACGTTCACCTCGCCAATCTGATCAATCAGTGGAACTGCGGGACCTTTCAATCCAAAACACTGACATAATCGCATTTCTTGCGTCTTACCTTTTTAAGATGGCCGGTTCGCGTCCCCACGAACACCACCGTATGATCTCCGTAGGTGTACGCAGCCACTGAGGCCATGCCGTCCGTCCGTTCGTCGTATAGCGGCGTCCCCTCGATGACCCGCAGCCCTCCGAGAGGCTGGTTCAGGACCAGGCCGCAAAAGTCATCGCCGATCTGCTTCGGCTGGAGAGGAGAAATAAGAGCAGTCAAGAGTTACAGTCTGTAAAATAGGACATACGCAGGCACTTTTACTACGTTGCTGTTGAATTCTCAAATCTGATTGGTCAGAAAATGTGGATTCATATTCCATAACCGCAGCTATAATTCAAAATAAATTTTTTGAATTAAGGTTTATATTAACATGCTCATTCTAGGCCTGGGCGATATATCGCTATATTATCCATATCGTGATAAATAATTACACAATACATTTTTCTGAGATATCATTGGTATGGCGATGTCATTTCTTTAACGTTTTTAATAATTACAAATGAAATGGTACTGAATGGAAGCCAGTGATTTGGCGTCATTTAATCTTATTAAATAAATCTTAAAAAGTTTTATGTTTTTTTTTTTTTTGTTGAATTTACTACCGTTTTGCAGTATTGTAGAAATGTCCTCAGGTATTACGATACAATGTTTCTGTCCTATCGCCCAGCCCTACCTCATTCTAATACGTTGCTGTTTCTATAGCAACAACTTACACAAGGACTTGTATAACGGATGCTCTGCGTAAACGGATTAAAAGCCGTGACGCTTTTTAACAAAAGAAAAACTAATTATCGTTCGCGGCAAAGGTTTCTGTAAGGAGACGTTTATTTAACATTTATGGAAGGAGTCTCCAGTGTCAGGATTTTGTTTTCCATCTTATTCCCCATCAAGAGAAGGCAGTGAGGGGAATGATGGAATATGGCTTCAATAATATAAAAGATAACAGATAACTAACTTGTATCATGGACGTTCCACAACATTAAATATAATTATAATGGATTATAAATTAATTATAAATGTATTCCTTTCTTTCTACATGTATATACAATTAGGCATTTAACTGAAATTCTTTTGAGCAAAAAATTATTATTGCAATTATAAGATGAAGGAAATTACTACCAGCCTGAACATTAAATAAATAAATAAATAAATAAATAAATAAATAATCTGATATTGGGTGGTTATCATGGGCTGTGCTGCCAAGCTGAACCGTTATGTTCTATTCAGGAAAGGATTAGGCATGAATAATTTTTTTTACTAAAAAGAAGGAAATACTAAAAATGCTTTATTTAAAAAAATCCGTTTCCCCATGTGGACCTTTATGTGCTTGGCTCAAATTCATTAATTACAGCAAAAAAAAAAAAAAAAAACACTTATATTACTGAGATACGAGTTCAGGTAATTGTATTCCGAGAGTGACAAGGTGATTTTACTTGCTGTCACTTCTCCTCATGTCTTATTTAGACTCCCACCCACACACACACACACACACACGCCATCAAAATGAGTAACAAGCATACCATCTTCATATTCCCGCAAATATTGTTAATGGTACCACTAACGGAACTGAAACCATGATATACTGAGCAAAATAAAATGTTACGCTTATTGCTATAAAATAAAAAGGGTGAGTCATAGCCAATAGCACTTACAGGTTATAGCACAACCATGACTGTAACTAGCAATGATGACACAGAGGTTTGGATTTTGTTACTTTTACAAGGTTTTGGGGGGGTTTTTTGTTTGTTTTTTTGCATATGTAGATGCTAAATAAATTCAATATGAAAACAGGAGGTAGCTTACTACGTGAGAGGAGAGAAGCCCTGTCAGTAAGAGGCACAAAAGCGAGCGCTTTGCTATTACACACATCCATGACACACACACAACCAACATGACATCATCCAGCTCTGTGCCTCACTCTGCGTGAGGAGTTCATCACTCTGGATGTGGCCTTTCCGGTGAAAAAGAGAAGAAAAAAATAATAAAAACGTATTCTAAAAATCTCTGTCTGTAATGGGCTCCAGCTGTGACATGGAGGAACGACATGAGCGGTTCGTGAAGACTTATTTGAAAATCAATTGCGTTAGCGAACATCTGCAGGATGGGCTAATGATGATGTCATCGAGCGCCGACCCACTCTCGAGCTGCTCCGGTGAACTATCGACTCCCTGCGAACGTTTAAGCCTCCCTCGGCTCTCTCCATCTCTTTCGGGCTTGCCCGCCAAGGTCTCGTATCTCACAACACACACACACACACATACGGTTGTCTTACCATCCTTGTGAGGACCTACCACTGACAATTATTAACGCATTTTCATACCTAATATAATATGGTTAGATTTATACCTACACCTAAATCTAACCCAAACCTTAACCTCAGGAACCAAAATTAAAGCTTCTGGCTATTTTAGGTTTTAAAATAAAAGCTGCAAGGTTTTTTTTTTTTTTTTTAATGCAGTTTTCCTTGTGGGGACCAGCCAAATGTCCCCATAAGGTCAACGCCATCAGATATTCTTATCCTTGTGGGGACAAGTGGCCATTCACAAGGAAAACTTTTTTTTTTTTTAGGTATAAAACCTGCAGCTTGTGTATTTTGTCTTGCTGGTCCCCACTGAAATGTCCCCACAATGTCAAAACAGTCTGCTATTCCTATCTTTCTGGGCACCTTTGACTAGTTCCCACAAGGAAAATAGCTTCTTCATAGAAACTGGAGCTTTTATTTAAAAAAAAAAAAAAGAAAGAAAAGAAAGAAGAAGAAGAAAAAAAGAGCCAAATGGTGTGCATGTTTAGGATCGTTTTTAAATGTTAGTAGGGTCCAACAAGACAAATATTCGCACAAGGTCAAAAATGGTAGATATTCCTAATCTTTGTGGGGACAACTGGCTGGTAAGGAAAAATGCTTAAAAACTGCTTTTATTTGAAAACCAAAGCCAAAAAGATTGTGTGTACATGTATGTGTGTGTGAGTGTTAGCATGTTTTTATATCGTTGTGGGGACCTGCATGATAAATGTCCCCAACAGGTTAAAACTGGCAGACAGTCCCATCCTTCTGGGGACAAGTGACTGGTCACCCATGAGGGCAACTGCTTTTAAACTAAAAAAGAGAAAGGAATTGTGTGTGTGTGTGTGAGTGTGTGTGTATGTGTGTGTGTGCATGCGCACAAATGTGTTTTTATATCTTAGTCGGGTGGAACATGAAAAATGTCCTCAAGGTCAAAATGATATTCATATCCTTGTGGGGTCCCCACTAACACAGAGAAACATGCGCACATGCACACACGCACACACACACACACACACACACACACAGAGCCAAGCACTGAGGTCAGCCTGCCCTCCTGATGACATCACCTCCAATACACTAATAACCTGCCAGCGTTTTTATCCCCAGGTGTTTTATTTAAAGCCCCGCTCCCTCACTTCGGTTCGATAATTCACACGCTACGATTTCGATTATCTATTACACTCATCCTTGAAGGTGACGCAGCACTTTTTTTCTACAGTAACGTCTCAATTCTTTTTCTTTCCCTTTCTCTAAAATGAAGGTTTGTGGTCATGACTGGTGTAACTGGAGCTGATCCTGGATCAGAAGAAATGGAAACAAACTCTGGTCTCGGTTGCTGCCTTCGTTCTTTGTTCCAGTGGCCATCTTAGGGATCGTAGGGTGTGTCAGAGGGCTGAGTGTGTGTGTGTGTGTGTGTTTTCGCAGGGAGGGGCGTGCGTACAGGAGCGCCTTGTTTTTTTCCGAATGCTTATGAAGAATAAATGCAGTAAACGAGGCGAGGCCAGGCGGCTGGCACGCACAGCCTCGTTATGAGGTGCAGGGTCGCTGCCGCGCATCCGAACGGCCTAATAATACCCTAATAATATGTGCATCAGTCATGGGGAACCCTGGAGCTACCTCATAAAAACAAGCACAGCCACTCCTCCATAGAAGAAGCAGGTCATCGTGCTCGCTCTTTCACTTGCTCTCTCACTCTCACTCACTCTCTCTCTCGTCCATCTGTTCCGCTCGGCCTTGAAGGTGTTGTGCCATTGTTCTCCGCACAGCGTACAGAGCTACACAAATCATTGTCTCCATCACAATAACGAGCTCTTTGCAGAAAATTTCCCATGACCTGGTTCCAGTTTTTGGCTCCATATAAATGTAATACGATGCTGATGGGAAGGAGAAACGCTCGGGGTGGGAGAACGTCTGCAGATATACTCATGTTAAATTTAATACATACAATACTGTAACTGAAATCTTCTTTTTACGCAGTATAAAATTTTCGTGATTATGTCTACTCTATGTGTGTGTGTGTGTGTGTGTGTGTGTGTGTGTGTGGAGTTTCACGTTCTCCCCATGCCTGTCTAGGTTTCCTCTGGGTTCTCCAGTTTCCTCCCACCTCCCCAACGATAACACTGGCAAGTAATAAGCTCAAGTAAATTGCCCCTAGGTATAAAAGTGTGTGAACATGATGCCCTGCAACGGACTGGCGTGCCGTCCCGAGTGTATTCCCAACTCACGCGCAGCATTCCCGGGATAGGCTCCAGATCCACCAGAACCCAGAACCCAGGATAAAGCGTTTACTGGACATGAATGTTTGACTGGAATTAGTGTAATAATGCTCATATACAATGTCAAAAAGCAGCCATTTTGGGTAATTGAACATAAAAAAATAAGTGCAAAAACTAGAATTAACACCTATTACTGAAAATGCAAATAGGTTACTGAACAATAACTAATAGCCAAAACTGTACTCTACTATAACAGTACTACAGCCAAAACTGTGCTAATAAATAATACACTACAGTAAAATCACGCCAGATCCTCATAATCTACATCAAATGTATTAAATATGAATATAACAAACTATTACAAATAGTTCAAAGCCTTTGACTGAGAAATCACTGTGGTACAGTGATATATTATATACTCAGTTAGATTTGTACATAATGGTTCAACAGCAAAACATGATTTAAAAGCCATGGTTTAATACATGGCTTTGCCTCATAATTCAAATTTTGGACAATTTAATACTTTTGGGTAATAGTTTGATAACTAAAATGTAATTTCTACAGGCATTGGACATCCTGGATGATCGAATATCCAACATTTACCACATATTTATATATATATATATTATATAAATATATATTTATATATATATTTTAATAAAAAAAGAAAAGAAAAAAGCAAATAAACCAAAATGACTTGGCATGAAAAAAGAGAAAATGCTAAGATATTGAATAGTACCTCAAATACTAGTATAAAAAGTTGATAGCGTTGTCAAATCACTGAACGACAAAAATCAGAAAAGAAAAGTACTGACAATACTCGTGTTACTCTCAGAAAAGCATGTTGTGACACATTTTAAGACCGTGCGACGTTAATACCGTATCGTGATGCCACCCAGCCGTAAATACCGGTGCTTTCCGAACTGTGAGTTTGGAAAACATATCAGAACGGAGGGTTACGCGAGCAGCTGTTCGCAATATCACTCAATGAAATAATATTAAATTTCTCTGAGAAGTTCGAGTACAACCAAAAAGCCAAAAATTGCGAGGTCACATCATGTCGTGCCTTTATATTTACTGAAAAGCGTCATGCTGAATGGGATTTGTAGACAGTCAGATGTGGAAGGAATCCAAAGGCAAGCCGCAAGGCAAATAAATAATATAAAGTCATAACCACAGCTGTTATTCATCTTCTTTTTTTTTTTTTCTCTGGCAATTATACGAGAGAAAAAATATTTACCCTTTTCGTATCAGCGACGCTCTTTAGAGCTCCTCGGAGGTGTTTATGTGAAGAAGACACCCTCGACTCAAATGTCATACCACGTTCGACGTTAGCTATCGCTTTGCGCTAGAAGATAAACTCGGCTTCTTTGCTGTTTATCTTCGACGGTTTTTCATCACGGATTGATTACATCAGATTAAGATATGTAATGATTTTAAACAGCCTCTATCATCCACACACACACACACACACACACACACGGGCGCATGCTACTGATCAGCCGGCCTGCGTCGGGTCATAATAAGGTCACCGAGTATCAGGTCCACAATTGCCCTTTCCCAAAAACAACCAAAGAAACGGGGTATTATTGATGGAGCATTGATTAAACAGAGCAGAGTGATACCGAGGCGCACTGTACGTCAGGAAAATCTACCATCGAAGGAAGATTATAAATAGAAGCAAGGCGATGTACACCAACGCAACAAACTACTAACCAGGGTTGTCAGTCCCGCATGCTTAAAAAAGAAAAACAAAGAAAAGAAAAAGTCGAACCAATAATAACACTAATAAAAAAAAAAAAACGACAATTTTCCTGAATATGCAGTAAAATAGTCTGGTATTTATAATACATGTTGATATAAATAAAGAATATCTATGTGAGTCAATGTGTGGGAAAATAACCCTCACCAGCTAGGGCTGGGCGATATGACAAAAAAATATATCATGATACTTGATATTAGTCAGTTATATTTGCCTACAAAATAGTATTAAACACTGAAAAAAGGAAAAATAAAATTCTGTTAAAAAAAAAAAAAAAGATTCAAAACAGTTAAAAATTTCTTAAAAGATATCACAATAGTGTATTGTGTCATAATTGATCCCAATATCAATATTTTATTGTCAAATATGCCTAGATACAATAAAAATGATTAAATGAATAATGTTAGGATTAAATTAAGCTATCAGTTACAAATAACTAGCATTGTCAAAAAGAATTTTTTCAACAACCCGTATACCATTTTGACTGAAAGCAGTAGAGACAGTAATGGGTCGTACTATCTGTCAATATTAATACGTGCCATCAGTAGCCATCTTGTGACATTAGTGCTATATGGTTTATCTGGGTTGAAATCAAGCCTTATAATAAATACTAACATCACAACAATATGTTCAAATATACAGGTGTCACAACTGTTTTTTAAAAAATGAGAGAAAAATGGGTATTCGGGTATTTGAGTTTCCTACAAGGATTACTCAAACGGGCAAATAAAATCGATGATGCCTCCATTTTAAGTAACATATTCCTGAATACTTAATAACAAGGTTTTTATGTTTGGATACCTGATGAAATTAAATCATTTTTACATCATACTTTACATGTCTGCACTTGTCAATCTAAATAATGGAAGGAGAAAAAGCTCTCACCGTGTTGATGCAGGGAAGCTCCTTATTGAGCAGCCAAGGCAGAGAAAGCCTTCCCTCTCCACGGTAGCAAGACTTGATCCTCTCACGCATGGCCAGGTTGATCTGATGAAGGGTGAACAGGCACAGCACGGTCTCACGAGGTGGATTTGCCCGGTTCTTCTGGCCTTGCGAGAACACCACAAAGAGCACATCCTCATCCTCGGACAGCCCCAGAGCCTGAGCGAGTGCCTTGCCCGGACGGTGCTTGTACGCAGCCTGGACCAGGCGGTATTCCACACCGTCCTTGGTGCAGCCGAGCGGGAACTCGACGTAAGAGTAGAACTCTGTGTCATTGGAGCACATGCGGACAATCTTGGAGGTGAAAAACTTCTCGCCAGTGGCGTCCATTTGCGTGAGCTGGGTGTCTAACTGCAGAGTGAGGAAGTAGATGTAAGTCCGACTGGCAAAACCATAGACATAGTAGATGTCAAAGGCAGGATAGAGAGACAGCGTGTCTGATGGGATCTTGATCTGGGACGAGACAAACTCATCCTGGTACACCAAGCTGAACATGCTTGCACTCTCCTCATCCTCCACGAGTTTGCGGCTGGACAACGTTGGAAAGTATTCAGACTTGCCGTCGATGGCAGCACCAATGAACAAGCGGCCGTCTCCCTTCTTTCTCTTCTTCTTTGGATCATCGTCATCATCGCCCACTACCACTCCGGCCATGCCATCCGCCTCCCGAGCTCCTGAAAGGTAGTGCTCTTTGCGCAAGTGAGGCTCGCCCAGCTTGAACAAGTCACCCAGCCGCAGGAACTGGCAAACTCCCTGCCAGATGGTGCCACAGGCTACCAGCCTGTTGCTAGCATAGTCTATCAGCAGGAGCTTGTTGATGTTATCGGAAAATTCCAGCTTGTGGGCGCATGCCCGGACACTGGGTGGAGGGTAGCACTTGGCGTTGTCCTCTATCGGACCAGTCTGGTGCGAGCGGAGCTCGGTCAGGTTCTCAGAGAGCTTGTAGATGCGATTGACGGCTCCCACAAACACTTCACCTGTCTTGCGGTGGACAGTCAAGTGCGTCAAACTTGTGTCCTTCACCCGGAAGGTGCTTGTTTCCGGAGGTTGCTCTGTGGGGGTCATCGGGAATGGTGCAACCATCCCGATGACAAATGCAGTGAAATATGTCAGCAGCCACGACAGCATCATGGTTTCAAAGCTTTCTTCTGAAGAGGAGGGATGAGACAGTGCTCCTTCCCTCAAACTTTTCACAGATTTTCTTTTTGAAGCGGTTTCAGTAGTTCATGTCTAAAACAGGAGACAAAAAGAGAGAAGGCTGGGTTAGTTTCCAAATGGATTATGGGGGGAAAAAAGCACTGGCTTATCTTTAAAAGTTTAATTACATTAACCTAAAGGAGCGAACATTTTACAACCCTGTGTTCAGATTTTCTAGCACTTCTGCAGGAGTCCCACTCAAATTTGTTTTGCCTGCGACCCATTTTGGAGGCAATAATTTCTTGGAGTGGACAGCTGGGCCTGGGGTAAGGGGGCCTTCGAGGGGGTGAAAGTATTGATCGACTGGCTTCTATTGATGCCGAGCCTCGTCACTCCCGCTCTTCTAACTCAATGGATCGGCTAATAAACCTTTACAGGCATCACTACCACTAATCCACAGCACATTTGTTAATTAGGCTGCAACACTTGACCAGTCAAGAGGGAACACGATGACAAGGCCCAAGGCAAACGGACAGAAAGGAAGGGAGAGTTCAAACCATGCCATGCACATTTGTATGGTATATTATGTTAACAGCTCGGGATCTTTAACATAAGTGGCCTGTAGATCAAACGCCTTGCTTTTCAGCCCCATCACCACTCCCTCGAGTGCACAGTGGCAGGAATGAAAGTGCTCCTTCCAGCTCTGCCTTTCCTCACCTCACCCTTTCACTCACTCGCTCTTTGTTTCTCACACTTTGTCCCTCACACACTCCCTCTTTGTCAGTCTTTCTCATCTTTTCTTCCCTTCCATCTCTCACCATCATTGTTTCAGTTGTTTTCTCTCTCTCTCTCTCTCTCTCTTGCAGTAGGGAGGGTTAGGGAGGGTCAAGCTAAGCTTACACAGGAAGAATGAGCCTTTACTCAGACCTCAGATTCAGTGGTTTGAGGTTTCAGAAGGACTTTCCGGCAGCTGGCAGCACCCCCTGATCCAGCCTTCAATTTGGGCCAGCGAGACTCTAACCCAGGCCATTGCCAAGTCATTCTGTTTTAGTTTCAACTTTCCCTCAACGAGGTGATGTAAATCAAAGACGGCACGCTGGCAGCACGACTGAATTCCAGACCTGCGAGATCCTATCAGAGGCCGCTCTCGCCACGGCCGAGCCTAAATTTGTTTTTATCCACCCAGGCTTTATAAATAGTCAGAAGAAAAGAATGCCTGGATTATTCGACGGATCCTATACGCTAACGCGAAGGGGAAGTATGAAAATTGCCCAGGCGCTAATCAGGATAATGCACCACTGGCCTTTAGAGCACTAATGAACCCTAATTAATCCAAAAACAACACTCTTATGAGCTCACATTCCCTTCATTTAGACTGGCAAATAGTCCAGGAGAAATGATTCAGCACCAGTGATTGGGCTGAACCACGTTCGGTTTTTTCGACGCTGGAGTTAATTGCCCATTGTAATCCAGTGATGGATTGTAACACGTTTCCTGAAGAGCGTAAGACACTATTGAGCTGCAATCAAGGTGATTTGATTAGCACAGTGGTGGCACAGGCTGGTGCCAGGGGGAGGACGCCAATCGCCAAAATGTTGCTGCTTCTTTCCGAAAGATGACGGCTGCAGAGACAGGCGGAATTTAATGACTCAAACTTGCATTGAAAAGGTAGGTATTTGCCTTTCACATCCTAATAAGACTCTATTAGTGCCATTCTGCTTTGTGCATCTAGTTTACATGAAGTTAAAATTCACTCGCTGGGTGGTAAAGTTAAGAAGCACTAAAAAAATATATATATATATATAATTACTCAAATATTAAATCCTTACACATTTCCAAAATCTTAACAGAAAAAGTAAAATAAATGTGAAGAAACCATTTGCAAGAAACCTGTATAAGACACCCCCACATAAGTATTTGCCCCCCTTGTGGTTTTTCAATCCAAAACAAGACACGACACCCTGAATATCTCGTTTGCGCCTCGTTTTCTGTGCTAATTTACACCCAGCGTATCCTCTCTTCAGTCATCGCTGTACGCCACTTGTGAAATACTTGTGAGATCTCGACGAGATCAATCGATCAATCGACACTGAAGCCTAGCCCACATGTACGACGCTACATTAAAAGCCATCGCATATCATGTCTCGCATTGCAGAGCTAGAGTTGCATCCGCAATATTAGCCTGCATACATGTACCACTGCAGTGAAAAAATCATGTGGAAATTTGAGGTAAGGAATATTATTATGGTTCACAAAAAGGCTTGAAACCTGATATATAAATCCATATCAACAACCAGAAAGAAGTGGGCGAGAGAAAAAAAAACCTCAAGAGTGTGAGAGAAAGATCATCTAAATCAAGGACTCCAAAACACTAGTCTCTTCACACCACTTTTGTAATGAGGGTCAACAGCACTTGATTAGAAAGAAGGAGGGGGGTGGGGGGAGAAAGAAATTGCTTTTCTTACGGGATTTGGAAGCGAGGATCACTTTCACACACTTTTGCACACACACCTATTACAGCACTGAAGCCAAAGAACAATACTACAGAATAAAAATAGATGTAGATGTAAATATGTGGAAGCTTCCCATGTGTGCAGCTTGGCCATTATCATGGATTTGTGTGCTTCTGTCCAATTCAGTTAGAGCAACAGTGTTTCCAACAGTGACGGGCCTCTAATCTCACACGCGATGGCAGATGGAGACCCTGTCTTCCCAAACTCCAAATCCGAATGTGGCCAATTGTCTTCTCATGAGGACAACATGAGGATAACAGGAGGACAACATGCCCAACTCTATCCTCCAGGTGGCAGATCCTTCGGGTGGCACATGCCACAGCTGGTATTTGAACCTGAAATCAGTGTAGCATGTAGAGGACTCCTTGTGTGGCATGTGTTCAGACGTATCCCTTTACGACCTTAACCGGAAACCCCAGCACTGTTTATTCTCAATCACCCTTGAAGGTAAACCTGCAGTTTCTCCTTTAAATGTCCCTTCCATCAACTACAGTGAGAAAACGCCCAAAAATTCATTCTGACTGCAGATCCCTAATGAACTGTACGTGCATCCTAAACTGGACGCTCTGTAGAAGACCTCCGTTTATATGCACGGTACATCCGAATCCAAAGTTATGCGCGACCAGGGGTGCGGGAGGGGGTGGGTGCAAGGTTTAGTGTCAACAATACCATAACAATGAGAGGCCTGTGAGTCTGGGCAGCGAATTCAGCTATTTTAATCACACCGCTTGTGTTTTAAATTATTTCCATCTCAGCAAAACGTCCTCCGAGTGCGGTCTAGTTCCTAGTTTTCATGTGTTCTAGTGCTACCGACATTTAAAAAGCCATTGTTTTGGGAATAAGACAAGAAATACAGGTTATACGTGCGTATGTTCTGCATCCCGGCTGAAACTCTGCTGACTATAAAACACTATAAAAAAAGCTCGAGTCTTCCTGCATCTGCATCAAAATATTAGTTTGATGCCAATCTAACCTCACAATTATTCTAAACAGATTTAAATAGATTCATAACAGCGTTTTCTTCCCGGCTCGCTTTAAAAGGAGCACAGCGTGACCCAAACACTATTAAAAAAGATACCCTTTCTTTTGATTAGACATCAGTTTCATCCAGCTTCAATCGGGTCATTCTATTCTGATCAAGGAGTATACAAGAAGAAGTTTTATATACCAGACCTACCAGTCTGGTTATGAACAGCTTATTATTATCAGGCTTCATTTAAACGTAGCTAGCGATGAGTGCAAGCTCTACAATAAAAAGACTGAAGATATATGTTTACACGCCTGTAGATGCTTCATTGAAATCTGCACAGCCGAGGCTGGTGTTTTCGCAGTCCCCTGTCTCCATATCATGACGTCTACATCTCCAAAATCGATCCCGCGGCTGACAGACGTACAATTTTCATAACGCTCTCTTTCAGTATCTGTAGACAGAGATGACTGGGTTGAAAACTGCATCTCGGCAGCGTTTGCACGGCTCAGGATTGATGGCAACTGGCACAGCACGGAACATTCTCCACATAATCATAATACTTCGCTCGTGGCTATTCCTCTCTATGCAAATACGATCACACACCGAAAAAAAGAGAAAAATCGAAAGGTAAAATAAAATCCTGCTCATTTGATACCGACAAAGTTCCCGCCAATTGTAATAAACTGTATCTTTTGGCAAGGCGATACCGTTACAATGTTTTCCAGTATGCTCCACGGCTCGGTTTCGAACGAGTCAAAGCAGGTCAAGGCCTTCATATTGGACACAAGTAAAGTCAAGTCTGAAATCCACATGTTGTGTAATGCAGATCTGGTGACAGAACAAACAATAGTCCTGGGCACGGTGAAGTACAAGGGTCACGAGAGGCCAGTGAGGGAAATCACTATGAGCTCCCGGATAGCTTCCTCTTTTCTGTTATCCTAGTGTTGGGTGTCATCCTGCAGGAGGCCGGGGTCAAACCTTCTATTTCACTCTCTCCCTCTCTCTCTCTGCCATTCCTCAAACAAGCAACAGGATCCGAGTGAAATGAAGAGCGTGGCACCGCAAGCCTGTTCCAGAATCTGACCTGCGAATTTGTAAGCTCGATTTACTTACACCCAATTCCACCCGAGGCTCATTTAACCTCTTGTGCTTCTTTACATTTCCAAACCCTCGGGCTTATTATCCAGCGAAATGCAACGTTCGTGTCTTTTACTCACTCATGTCATCTCAGTAACCACTTTATCCTGGTCCAGATGGGCATACGCTCTTGTATAGGATGCCAGTCCATCACCTTCATACCTCAAGGCACTTAAAGGCCATTTAACTTCATCAATCCACCTAGCAGCATGTTTTCATTTAGCTTGAGAACCTCTCAAGAAGAATTACTACTAGACTCTTTACTATTAGAACATACAAAAAAAAAAAAACTGAACCTACAGTAGCTCTTATTGGCACTTTATCAAAATTATATAATGTGCATCATGGTATTTTTGCCATATCGCACAGCCCTACTTGGCAGGAAGGTCAAGCTAACCAAATTTAGCACTGGTACACGATTATGCTAGGGATCACTCGGCAATGGATTTGTTACCGTATCACGTCAGTATTTTCTGTCTCTGTTATGATAATGAAACGGTATTAAAACATGAAGTGTGTTCCCGCATTTTAGATTTTGCCTTGCGCCACCGTGCAACGAGTACTAACGATTAGTAACTAACCGTGTATTATTAACAATGAATAACCACAAATACTACTCTTTTTTTTTTTTTTTTTAGCAAATCCATTTTCCACTTCAACACAATGACCATGCGATCAGCTGAAGACTTTTCCACGATGCAGCAAGAAGGTTACGTCTTTACCCGGTCTTTATCACTTCCATCAGCATGTGCTGAGCTCCGTCGAATAACCTTTTCCTGCCATATGTTGGGGAAGCGAAAGAAAAATCCACCTGTCTGCGCCAAAGAAAAACAAAAGATCTCATTAAAGATATCGGCGAGGACTGATCTATCTCTCAGTACGGAAACTGTAAGGCAGAGAAAGACGGAGGCTTGGAGAATTATAGAGAACCAGACAGTGACAGGGTGACTAAGAGACGAGAGACAGGGCGAGTGAGCAGAGACAGTAGCTATTGTTCAGTGATCACCACCTCCAGTGCCTCCACATGTCAGCTCCACTCAGAGCTCGCCGTCAGGATGAGGCCATGTTTGATCCCGTCATGGAAAACTGACAAAAGCAAGAGACGTGATTGTAGACTGCCGTTTCGACTTCCGGTCCTGGAATAACCCGGAGGCCCCAGAGAGACGAGACATCCACCGAGAGGTCTAAACGATGCCGCGCCGAATGACCTCGGCGCGAACATCAGCCCGAATCAGTGAGGTCACACCACTATTAACATCTTACTCTGACCCGGTCAGCATGCTGAATCGAAAGAGGACCATCTGTCACCACCGAAGACATGATTCATCCACCGTCTACTAATGATTTAATCACTCGTTCCTCATCAATCGAGCTGCTGCTGAGCAGACATTGTGGGATTTTTCTTTTTGCATAGCATAATGACCACAGTTTTCAGGAAGTTCACAAAAGCTATGAATAGTTACAAGCTACCACATGTCCTTATTAAATGACAATTAAACATGGAAGTTAATTCATCCGTTGAAGCAGTACCACAAAAACGGTGATACGAAACCGCGAATAAATGTTCGTCCCCATAAAAGGCGAGGTTGTGCTGTGGATTTATGGCTGTCGCATTTTACTGTATGAAGTAGCGGTCTATTTTGGTTGAAGAGATCATATTGTTGCTGTGTAATTTACTGGACATCGAGGGGCACGCAGCGCTGAGCTCACTTGAGTGCTATCCACTTAAGTTTCTGTGTGGTCCAAAGCAGGCGGATTCTCATAATATTGCCAAATGTAGTAAAGGGTTACGATGCTGTACATTTGGTGGCGTGCAGTTTAACCCTGAGGTTCGAAATGTAAAAGATGAAAGCTGCAGCTCAGAAATAAAGACTGTAAACTGCATTTCATTTCATGGTACAAAGACCTTCAGTAAAACTGTAAGATATTAAGTAAGTAACACAAATAAACTACATTACAGTTGGTGGGGTGGAATCTTTAAGGGATTATCTTCTGTACATTTAGTGTGACTTTGAAATGCGTTTAAGGAACGTACAGTAATTGGATCATAAGGACCACAGATCTACCCGTGAGGTGTATTTACAAACGGAACAAAAAGCTTGCTTCTGGCAATTGATACGCATTACAGGTCAACTTTACTTATTCAACTTTTCCAAACGATCCGTTTACTAGTAAACGAGGCGTGCTTTAATTTACTTCATTCCGGAAAATTCCGTCTTTTAGTAACGTCCTGTGTAAATGTCGTCGTATTAAAAATTGTTGCCAGATTTACGACACTAATTTGTGTGTACTCTGTACACGCATGCTGGACACACTCTTTAATGAAGACACCAACATAATGTAGCACTGCTAGCTGTTTTTGCATCATCAGCCAACACGTTCACAATATTCTACAATATGAACATTTATTCATTTATTACTATTTGTTGCTCACCCTCTACTGTGAACTGTGAAATATACCATTTGTCACTTACCTGTATATAAACAAGGTATATATTCATATTCGTATTCATCTGTACATACATGGAGGTGTTCATAGCGTACATATTACCATTATTATTATTTTTATTACTATTATTCTTATTTTTCTAGTCGTATCATATTATATATATATATATATATATATATATATTCTTTCCCTATTTAATGTGAATTCTTTCTAATCTGTTTTTTTTTTTTTTAATGTAATTGAGCTGCTGTAACGAGGGAATTTCCCCAGTGTGGGATCAATAACATTTTATCTTATCTTATGTTGATAAATCCCCTATAAATTACCAAGCATGTTCAATGCACAGATGATTTACATTTATTGGCATCCAGAAAACTCCATCAAAGTCAAAGCTCACAGAGCTCAAAGTGACTAAATGATGACTAGACGATGAGCACAACATACGCTACATCTTCCAGTAATGCAGCTCGGCCACTGCAGCATGTCAGCTAACTTCTTTCATAGGGCACCGTTATGTTTATTTTAAGTGAATGGCTAGTGTTACTGTCTTTCTTCACGGACTTGCTTTGGTTCGAGTCATTAATATGAAATTGTTCACAAAATATGTATAAACAATTGTGTAACTAATCGGCAATTAACTACTATTTGAGCTCTGGCACGATACGAACCTTTTCATGAATTAGTGGCTTTTCCTAAATATCACATTACTAGTGTAAATGCTCCTCACATGAATAAACGCCTTTGCATCCAGCTTGAATAATGATGCCCCGTGTCCTTTTCTCTATTAAAATTATAATTTGTCTGACAACCACAGCTCAGCTATGACTATATTTATAATTTACGATCCTGATCCATTATTAACACCACCATTTATAACACTATTGTCTTTTATAGCCAGCGCTGGACTAGTAGCAATGCTAACATGATGGAAAGAGACAAAATAAAACTAAAAAGGTTCAAGCTTGCCATTGCGTTTGACCTAGTTACTTTGTACCTGTGCAAAATAGACACGAACAGTACAACTGTTTCCATTATAAGCATTTTCATTCACAAACGATCCAAACGTCACGGGTATGATTGAGTTAGAACTTGCGCTATAATAATTTACATGGAAATGACATGTGCCAGAAAGTAGTGAAACGTGAGAGTCAATCAACTGCAAGCTACAACACAAGCCATACCAGCAGAAGAAAACAGACAACAAGAGACCACTTAACCTAAACTTTCATTTGTTATTTAACGTCAATGAGTCACCCATTTTATATTACAAGCCATTAAGTGTTCACTTTCGATTTGGTTTCTAATTTGGGTGCTCATGGTACCAGTTTTCACACAATATTTAGCATGTAATGTGCACTTTGCAATGACAAAAGGATTTTATATTCAATATTAGCCTCTATTTAGCTTCTCCCTGCCATGTTGTCAGATTGGTTTCCGTCCCACATGGTACATTTTACTCCCACCAGACGGGGAAAATGACCTTGGGCTGTAGAAATCATTTGACTTCAGATATAATTTAGTTACAGTTTGGGTTGGTTTATTAAATCGGGTGTTTTTAAAACATGATTCGAATGGAAACAGTCGATCGTCAGTCAGATCTCAGGCTAATGTTGCAGTCTGTAGCTGCATAAGCCCCTATTATAGACCAGGAAATACAGCATTCTTCAACTAGTGCTGCTGTAGTTTTACTGCATAATGAATGCAACAACTTAGTTTTATAAAGTATAAAAATGGTTTAGATTATGTCCTTTTTAGCCATGGACTCATTTACAGGGTGTTGTGTTGTGTTACATTTACAGTGCCCTACACTAATATTGGCACCCTTGGTAAACATGAGCAAAGAAGGCTGTGAAAAACTGTCTTTATTCCTTAAACTTTTGATCTTTTGTTCAAAAAATTCATAAAAATACTTTGCTCTCATGGATATCAAACAACTACAAACGAACTCAGGTTTATATATATATATATATATATATATATATATATATATATATATATATATATATATAATAATTTACACATATACATACATACATATATATATATATATATATATATATATATATATATATATATATATATATATATATATATATATATATACATACATATATATGTGTGTGTGTGTGTGTGCGTGCAACAATTATTGGCACTCCTATGAATTCATATCAGGAAAATATACTTCAAGTATATTCCCACTGATATTTTACTTTTTTTTGCACACCTGGGTGACTAGGAACAGGAAACTGTTCAACCATGACATTTTTCAACCATGACATTTTTTTAGTACACCTGGGTGACTAGGAACAGGAAATTGTTCAACCATGATTTCCTGTTTCCAGGATACATGGCATCATGGACGCTATCAAATATTTAATACAGATATTAAAGGAAAACCTGACCGCCTCTGCTAGAACGCTTAAAATGGGCCGTGGTTGGATCTTCCAGCAGGACCACGATCTGACGATTTTGTATATCTGATGATATGACAAAAATCTTATATCATGCTACTCGAAGACATTTCTACAAAACACGATATGCTTCGCCATATACAAGTTAGCAAAACAGTAGTGCTGCATTTAACCCTAACAACCTGTGAATAATTTCATGATGGTTGTGTTTAGTACCTAAAAGAAAAATGCATTATAAAAGACAGAAAATGGAGGGGATTATAACAAATCGTTCTGTAATTAAATATTAAGAATTTACAAGATTCAGTACAGCGTTTTTCATTTTTAAAATCCAATATAATTATTATAAAGGGTGTTATAAAATGTCTGGATATCTCCGAAAAGTGCGGCCACAATTTATCGATGATATCGATATTATATCAAGGCATCCTTAACTAAAATCCACATTCAAATTAATCTACTAATAGCCAAATCCGATAATTCCAGCAACATACAATGCAAACAACCAACACACTCCTAAATATCCCAGTATGTACTAGTATACTAGTGTATTATATTTTATCCTAAGTTCTGAATCAGTAAATTGATAATGTAATTCTTATAGCTTTTGTTTAACAATATCTAATAATAATAATTACACCATTTCGGGGTCTTTTTAGCCATTTCAAATAAACTGGTGCTAATTTGAAATATTGTTGTAAATTTTCCAGCGATGGCCTTGATATTCCATTGATGATATCTGATGAGATTTTTATTTAAAAGCCTTCATATGGTTTGGTAAGGGCGTGCATTTTATTTTGTTTCCTGGGGTGGGTTTTTTAATCACACAGATCTGGCAACCCTGTCCCCAGTCATGGACGTGTCTTAGCATGCACAAAGATGAAATTACGCAAATGTGTCCAGCATCCTAAACAGGTATGGTGCACTCACATAATTGCCTAATTACTACAATTACTACATTTACTACAATTACACAATTAGCTTTATAGATTATTTTGTTTATCTTAATTCTACAATTATACACGTCCAGGATAAACCGCTTCGCATTTGCTCTTAGACTGTATTGTACTAACAACCTGTTGTACTGTAGTGACTAAAATCTTTTCAGAAAGCGGTGTTTAAGGTCACACAATAGTCATCAAACGCTTGTAATCTACTCACATAATTACTTCTATAGACACTGGCTCTGGTTCCTATACAGCTCAAGTGTTTAAATTCAAACCCTTATAGAGCGAGATAATCACACACAAGCTCTTTTTTTCTCTCCATGTTACTAATGCGCACGCTGTAGCGTTTACAAAGGAAGACCAAAGTCACAAGGGATCTCATGGTAGATCTCATCCAGCCTGGATATTACAGGAGTACTGTTACACAAAGCATCAATACTTTCACAATACTACTACAGTGTGTTGTATTATGCCTGTAGACATGCTAATTTGACTCGAATTGGCACCGCCACACAAGGAATTCACACACGCCCTTTGTCAAGCAAATGAGCTATTTAGCGAAAGTGCTCGTGAACTGTCTGTAGGCCACATTTAAATGAGCTTTACAGCACAATATACCGCAGCATTGTTGAATTCTTGAATCTGATTGGTCAGGTGTTGTTATTTAACAAAATAAAACATATCATCATTGATGTGAGGGTTTTTTTTTTGTAAGGAAATGTTGACGTAACATTCGTTCGTGGAAGGAGTCTCCAGTGTCAGCGCTTTTTAACAGCTTCATGATAGAAGAGTTTAAGGGTTCTCGGGAAGGAGAACTAGTTTCACAGCTATTCCACGATATTAAAGTGCACCTATTATGGTTTTTCAGATATTCCCTTCCATGTAGTGTGTTTTATATATAGAGCTGTTTGTGAATGTAAAAACGTCTGCAAAGTTTCAAAAATCAAAGCGCACGACAAACAGAGTTATCGACTCCCAAAAGAAGGAACCGATTCTGAACAGCTGAAACGACTCGTTAGTGATTCCAGACTTACTTCCTGTACTAACCTACGTAGGTTTGTAACAAAAAAGCCCCGCCTCTGCTCTTCATCTGCTGCTTGCTGACAGTGGTAGACCAATCACAACAGACTGGGACATCTGACCAATCAGAGCAGAGTATGCTCTCTGAAAGGAGGAGTTTAGAACGAATCCTTTAGAACGGATCATTTAACGAGTCGTTTGTGACACTGAGGGGAAAAAAAGGTAATGCTGCAATTTAAGTTATGAGCACGTTAAAGTGTCTTTTGACTTCGGATGCGTGTGAATCTATTGTATGAGACCTTTAAAACAAAATTAGGCACGTTTCAAAACCATAATAGGTGCGCTTTAAAGCTAACAATAAACGGATCAAGTATGACATGTTGTTCATTAATAAATAAATAAATAAATATCATCTGCAAATTGCTTTGGTGTAAGAGGAATAAATCACTTCAGGACATACTGTTATTGGAAATATAATCAACAGTATGTCTTGGCTCGCACTGTACCCTGCCATGTGAAACAGCCTTGTTGATTATTTTCCTATAACAGCACTCCCCCAAGTGTTTTATTCCTGATTGATGGAATATGTTTTCCAGATGTGTGCTTTGTGTTCTTAATTAAATCAATGTTGTATTATTTTATCTGGTTGTATTATTTTTTTTGTGGCGCAACTTTTTTGTTGATTTTTTTGCATGTGCGGAAAACTACTCGAATTGGCGAAATTGCAATTGCACGCTCTTTCGCAGTGATGTACATCGGTAAATGCGACCTTTCAGCTGTACTCGTATCCGTGACGAGGTCACACGACGCATTTTGGCCAGAAAGTCCGTCGTAATCGTGAAGATTTTTTTGCAAGCTACTCCGAATATTGCCGAGTTCGCTCGGTTTCGCGTTCATTTCTGCGATCGTGAAAATCCCTAAATCCTGGAGGGACTGTCTTAAACTGTGATCGATATCAAACGATAATAGCATGCCACTGCGAACGTATCTCATAAAGAAATCTCAACAAATCAATAATCACACGAAGGAAGTGAGAAACGGATACGAACGCTAACTCTGATCCTAAACCCTTTTACACACCCTTTTCTGAACTGTATTAAAGGTCATCTTAGTCAAAACGGTGCTGTTGTTACAACCATATACACGAGACAATGGCTTAGAATCAACGTCAGAACAAGATGCTGATCTTCCCCAGCGTCTCGGAGCTGCATCTCGATCCGTCTCGTGTACTGTAACTCATCTAAGATTTTGGACACTAAATGAATATCAGTGGGCAACGTTCAGAAGTCCCGAATGCTGACGAATATCCTTTCGGTGCGCGTGTTCAAGAGGGTGTGAGATCGAGATCCGTTCTGAAACACCCCAGTATGAAGAACGCATGGAGACATGGACAGGCATGTAATAAACGAAACATTTACGTGTCAGATTTACAGATTTAGACAGACAACGATTGTTCCGTATAGATCGAAAGAAGAACAACAACAAGAAAAGATAGTCCAATGCATAAACACTGATTGCAGAACACAGGCTATACTGTATAATTGGGATTGTTTTCCACCATTAAAAAAAACAACACACATTAACAAGCAAACGATATCGTCACGTGACATGAGGTCGTACAGATGTGATCTCGGAGGTTAGAATGAGGAACGCTGTAACAGGCTGGAGCAGTGAACGCAGCACGGCAGCCTTTAGTTGTGGTTAATTGGTTCTACGAGCGTCACCGCTTCAGAGGCTGCATCTAATTAAATTAAGAGCAAACGCACAAAATGTAGGGTTGGGTTTGTTTTGGTTTTTGTTGTTGTTGTTTTTTTAATGAACATCACGCTTTGTAAACAAACTCAAGTTTGCATATGTGTGCATTTAAGTGCATGTCCAATGCATGTGCATTTGGAAAAGGCGAGACCCTGTGCATGTGGATGAAGGAATCAGGAATGAAATATTAATGTGTGCGGATTGGAACAGAAGGAAGAAAAGAAAAGGGGGGGGGTTAAAAAAAAACCACACACACACACAATAGTGTGTGTGTGGTGTGATGTGTCAGGCTGTGTGTGAGATGTCCAAGCCTAGAACGTGTGCGAATGGTCCGGTTTAAAAAACAAACAAAAAAACAACAAAATTCACAACAAGCCTGATTTTATCGCCTCCTTTGTTCAGAGCTGCTGCTGCTGCTGTTTAACACGTTTCATCTCCGGAGCCCGTCCGAGCCAGCACGCGCACGCGCACGCGCTCCGGTTTAAGCATCCATGCACACCGAGAAAAATAAATAAATAACATCTAGTCGCTTGTGGTGTTTTTGCAGCACGAAAAGCGTGCACGTTCTTCGACTGGAGCAACTGTGCATGTAGAAGCAAAACAGCAGCATCAGTGTGTGAACGGGAATGTGAAAGCAGCGCTCGCGCTGTAGAGCAAGCGTTTCCACGCTCGCGCTCACCTACCTGTGTTCAAAGTGCAACAGTTAGATCCACAGCTCTTCTTCAAAACAACACAATCCGTGATTTTTGCGGTCCTGTTTCTTGCTTTCTTTTGATATATATGTATATATTTATCTATCTATCTCTCTCTCTCTCTGTCTCTCTCTCCTCTTTTTGTGTGCGTGTGTAAAAGAAAAACACCAGGACGCAGGCGAATATAAAAAAAAAACACACCCAGGGTGCTCACCGCCCCGACTGCGTCGCAAATCTCATAACCCCGAGAAAACCGTCCTGCTTTCTTCAGAAGCGCGGGGTCGGTGGCTACTGGCCCTTTAAATGGAGCGAACCATCTGTTGAGCAGGGGTGCGCCGTTGAGCTCGTGCGCTCAATGTCACCGATACAAGCATTTCCATCACTACTCACATCATACTCATTTATATACATGTAAATAATTTATTACTTTGCATCAACTATCAGGTGATTATGTACAATCGTGCATTTTAATGATCGATATTATTGAATGAACTACCCCCACGCAGGTGATGGTTTAAGCCCGCCCTTTAGCTAGTATTTTTCTACCAACCCAGATGTTGGATGAAAAACGCTATATGGTTGATGGTTGTGTGTGTGTGTGTGTGTGTGTGTGTGTGTGTGAGAGAGAGAGAGAGAGAGAGATCCGAATCGTTTCAAATGATTTATAAGACACAAATAAGGCTAAGGTTTGCATTATGATCGTCTGAGGACGTTTAAACAGTCACACGGCACATGAAGAAAGCCTTTATTGGTCACATGTAGATTTCAGTACAGCAAAATTAATCTCTTCTATGGAAGTTGGGGTCAGAGAATAGGGTGAGATTGGTCCAACACACCGGGGGTTTAAGGGCCCTGCTTAAGGGCCCAACAGTGGCATCTTGAACCCCTGACTTTTTGAGAAGTAACCCAGTACCTTAACCACTGAGCCACCAATGTCCTTAAAGACATGTGTCATGGGAGAGAACAAACACAGTCCCCCCCAGTGTCAGAATTTATACATTCGGGCTTCCAACATTTGGGTTCAGCACAGGTCAGGGTGAATCACCTTATTGATCATGCACATGCACATAAACATGAAATCACTCATTTCATAAAAGTTCACATCAACTACAAGGTGTCCCAAGAGTCTCCATACAGTCGGGGGCTATGTACACCAGCACCACGTCGGTTGTAGCTTCGTCAGTGGATGTCCACTTCTCGGTCGGTCCGCAACACTTCCAGTCTTTCTGAATTTGTTAATAAGTTCGGCAACAGTGTCATGTGTGATGCGCTCGCCATGTTTCCATGTTGCCAAGTCCATCGCAACCTTGTGACAGCTTCCCGATCCAGCCATGAGAGTGATTTCAATACATTCTTCTTTTGTCAAAGGTATCTGGAGAATATGTGTATATATAACACTAATTAAGAAAATGTTGACTTTTGGGACACCCTGTACGTTGAGCTATGTGAAGCTAAATGGGACCTGTAACCTTCTTATTATTCTTATCTTTGCATTGTTCTTCAACAAAAAAAACAACAACTGTTTGTCTAAGTGTGAGCTTCTGTGCCCTGAGAGTGCTTTACAGCTTATTTATGATATGAGGATAGACTAGAGTGCATAAGATGCGCCTTTATGCTGTTTTCCAGTAATGAACTTTGATGTAATCTACCAGCAAATAGCAAAGCAATCTATTTATTCAAATGGTGCAGCCCAGTAAATGGCTGTTTAGGGAAAATGACACTCTGCAGTAAACAAATGTAAATTCGACTGACATAAAGAGACAGAGAATCATGATAAAGGATCTGCGCCCACGGCGGGTTTAATCAAAAGTGCTAATAGCGATCAGAATGGGCCTCTCTAATACACAGCTTCCAGCCAGTTGTGTTGGAGGACTGCCGGAAGATTTACTTCCACGTGCTGGGCTGATTCAGCTGAAAGATGGCACGTCTTTAATTCAGTCCAATGTTTTTTTTTTTTATGTGTGTAGATCTTTTAACAACAGATTTTGTCACAGTGAAGCCTTACAAGAAATCTGGATGTAGATCTTAAATCCTTAGGCGACAGTGGCATGGAAGTAACCTTGAGAGGAACCAGATTCAAATTGGAACCCATCCTCTTCTGGGTGACACCGGATGGTTGGTATTATAAACCATTACTCTTCTGCAGTTGTATACTATAATGTCAGACAGTACTAAGTGTGTTGAAAGGAGGTTCAGTATGAGTATCTTGTATATAAGAGTCCAGGGATGGGCACAACACAGTCGTTATGATTACAGCAGCAGCTCTCAGGTACAAATCTACACGTGGCTATAAAGACACAGGCGTCTGGACCTTGGATGGTTTTGTTTTGTTTTGTTTTTTTCTTGTGTGTGTTTTTTTTTTTTTTTTTTTTTTTTTTTTTTACAGTTTTTACAGTACTATTTTCGTTACAACATTACAAGACATTTAGTTACAAGAAAAGTTTACTTGCACAATTTCTTATTAAATAATTAACGTAAGTAACATGTTTTCTCCTAGAATAAAATGTTGATCTTGCATAAGTTTGTTCAAAGACAACAAACAGTCTATTGTTTCTTGGGTATAATATGGCTGGAATATAAGAATAACCTCCACTCTATTGTTCTCTAATATATGAAATCGCAACTCCAGGGTCGGGGGTTCGAATCTCACCTCTGCCCTGTGTGTGCGCGGAGTTCGCATGTTCTCCCCGGGCTTCGGGGGTTTCCTCTGGGTACTCCGGTTTCCTCCCCCAGTCCAAAGACATGCGCTGTAGGGTTATTGGCATCTCTGAGTTGTCCGTAGTGTGTGAATATGTGCGTCCAAAGTGTCACCCATCTCGTCCCCTGAGTTCCCTGGGATAGGCTCCAGGCTCCCCGGTGAACCTGTGTAGGATAAGCGATATGGAAAATGGATGGATGGATGGATGGATGGATGGATATTGTGTGCTCCTTTAATATTAGGTCACAAATGACTGTATATGAAAAAAAAAAACATGAAAGCAAAACAACTTAGTAAAAATGAAATGGTGTAAATGGACTCAGAACAGTTTATGGGGGAAAAATGGAAGTATTAAGTATAATGGAACACTGGAAATTAGAAATTGGTAATACACATTAGGTACTGCGTTAGTAGACCAGATTAAAATCCTGGGTCTACACTATCCAGGTGAGAAACAACAAAAAGAGTTGGACATAACTGTTTTTGGGAAGTACCAATCTTTAGGTTATCCATGTAGGATGATGTACAAGAGCAGCAGCAGAGCATCAAGAGCTTTAAGATGTGAAGATGGAGCCTGGGTGATGTCATGGTACATCTCATGACCTAAATGTGATATGTAAACACTACAAGGCGTGAGGACGGGCTACAGGGCAGCGTTTGGCCTCTAAAGCCCTCTCCATCTTGCTCTCTAATCCACCCCCGGTTTGAGTTTGGCACATCCATCAGCTCCTACCTTATTTCTCTCTCTCTTTTTTTTTTCCCCCCTCTCTCTCTCTCTCTGTAATTGTGTGCATCTGTAATTGAAGCCACTTGAGGCTCTGTGGCTGTGTGTCGGCTCTTCTGGGGGGAGAGGAAGAGTGGAAGAGTGGGGCTCGGTGCTGCTGTGTGAAGGCTGCCAGAGAATTTAGGATGGGAAAAGGGCAGGAAAAAGAGAAGGAGTGCGAGGGAGGGGCCCTCCCCGTGAAGATAAAAAGGGGAGTGTGTGGTTTTCTCTTTGAAAGCAGGGCCCTAATCATAGTGAAGCGTTGTCATGCTGCTGCCCCACATCCTAAACACACACACACACACACACACACACACACACACACTCACCATTTGAGCACATGTTCAGAGTTAAGGCAAGCGTAATGGAAAAATGCACTAAACTCATTTGTATCAGAACACAAACAGTAGTTTGACTTCCTTATTTGTTCCAGAATGAATGGCTTTTTATAAGTACCGTAGACCTGCATCATTTTTTAGCATTAAAGTGAACATCCATCGTGAAATATATTAAATCAGGTCATATTGAAATACTCGTGTGATGTGCTACATGATTGTGGTGCTTATTCGTTGGTCGGTGCTGTATTTACATTATTCCTGTGAGAATTAACGCTTGTCTGCCGCTCTGAGACGAAAAGGATTGAACTTGACTTAACTAACTGATGTCACTAGCACAGTTACAATGGAGTTTAATAGGAGAAAAAATTTCAAGAGACTCGCCAGAGACTCGGCTCAGCTAGTAAGTAGTCTACGAAATGACGAGCGTGTCAGTATAGAGCATAAAAGCTGACATTTGGTTAGTCGATCTGTCCGAGCAGAGCGTACAAATGAGGAGGTGAGAGTTGGACGGACTAAAAGCTTAAAGCTCTGCTGCATCGCTCTCTGTAAGTAGAGATGAAGCGATGGCTTAATCCCGCCGGCGCCACTATTGTGGTTAACCAAAATGAAAATATACCAACATGTCGATGAAAGATGTTGAGACTGAAATGCCGTCGAAGATCATATCTTATATATATATATAAAGATTCATATGCAGGTCATTCAGGGCGGAGTTTTCCTTTAAACTAGCTGCTCTTTGGTTCAATCAGTGAAACAACCTCTTATTAGTTTCATTCTGCTGTATTTATGTGCCATCAGGACGAATAAAGCAACCTTTTCATCATCTGTAACGTCAGCTCCTTTTTATCATATCATGCCATCGGAGAGTGGATCATGATTTATTGGATTTCTAAGATTATTTAATTTCGGCTTGCCTTTAAAGTGTCTGTGTGGAGGTCACGCACCGTCTCTTCCGAAGGTCGAACCGGGGAACGGACGGCCGGAGCATGTTTATGAGACCCTCTCTAAAGTCGCATTTACAAGCCTCGTTGAGACGTCATTCACCTTGAAAAGAAAAAGACGAACCTTCGTAGCATGCTATATTTGGTCTTCTTTAAAAAAAACAAAACAAAAAAAACATGATACTGAAAAAGGAGCATTAGAAGAAGAAGAAGAGGAGAAGAAATTCTGTAATGCAAAGATGAGTTAAAAAAAAACAATTAAATTAAACACAACGAGGAGAAAAAAAACTGTTGTGAGCAGCAAATGGTAATCATTTGGTGATCATTTGGTGTGACCAGCTTTGGCCTTTAAAAAGTTTTATTGTTCTCTAGGGTACAATGCATGTTGGAGAACTTGAACTTGGTACAGATCTTCTTCCAACTTTGTCTCACTTGCTTCTGTATTTCTCTGTGAAGTTTCATTTTTGTAGAGGAAATCTAAACTCTAAAGCTCATTATAAATAGTCCTTTAAGACAAAATTTAGGCTGTGAGGCCGGAAGACTTTTCCGCACTTTTGAAATGAAGCCATAGGGAAAAATCCCATACATTTGACATGTGATCATAAGTTTTTCCACATGATCTTAAGTATGATATGTGATAACGTGAAAAACAAGGTGGCGGCGCATTTCAGCATGTTATGCCTTGTAAACGTCACGTGTGAAATCGTGTGAATAATGTGAGAAAGAATGATTCATGCCCTACATGTGGAAAACGTGTGAAGACTAAACATGTGCACACATGCAGTTATTCACCTGGAACATCCATGTGACTTTTTCGACTTGAACTGAGCGCACACTTCTTCGATTTAAGACTTAATTAACTTCAGATTAATGTAAAATAAATAAATAAGTTAAAAGAAATTGAGCCAGTTACACAATCAGCAATTTATACCTCACGCGGTTTGTTCTAATTACACTGATTGGCATCTTTCTCTATGGCACGGTTGTCAGTCTGCGGTGGTTCCACTCACTTCCTGCCTGGATAATTAGAGCCTGAGCAGAAGCCTGGATCTGCTCTTTGGCCGCCGGAGCCCTGCGATGCCTCCTGGTGGCTGGTGGATGGTGATGATGATGATGATGGTGATTGCACCGCCGAGCCTTATATTATATTTCCTTTTTGTTTCATTTGATTTGATATCATTTCTGACCCTTCATGTGGAGTTTTCCACGTTTCCAGGCTTGGGATTGTCATGGTAACAGATTTTCTTCACATCCTCTGCAACAGTGAGTTTCTGCTGCCTATTGCTCATGTAGCTACTGAAGCAGAAATGCAAGATGATTCCTGTTGAAATATCTGTTTCTGTTTAATACATTGATTGCCTTCAAATAAATCAGGTTTGTGTGTGTGTGTGTGTGTGTGTGTGTGTGTGTGTGTGTGTGTGTGTGTGTGACCGGCACACAATTCTTTTCCATTAAATGCGTATGAGCTGGAAAACAATTACAAAAATGATTGTACCGTTGCGTTACTCTTTCCATTAAGCCGTCATCTGGAATCTGTTTCCTCCAATCTTTCTTTTTCTCTCCTTTGTATGAAAATCAATCAAAGCCCATTACGGCAACCAAAACTCAGTTTTACCTCTTGTTAAACCTCTGGGAGCTGGAAACTCACCCCCACTCCTACACACACACACACACACACACACACACACACATCCTGCTTCTTTTCTCCAGTTTAAATCTTTATAGATAGTTATACTGTATATATATATATATATATATATATATATATATATATATATATATATATATATATATATATATATCTCCGAATTATTTTAAATACATCGTTCCACTGTAAGGAAAATAATCTACAAATGGCGCAGATTTCAAACGACTGCCAATTTGTCCAGGACTGGCCGTCTCAGCAAATTCAGCCCAAGAGCAGACCGTCTGGTGCAAAAAGAAGTCTCTAAGAGCCCCAAAATTTCATCACAGGATCTGCTGGTAAGTCTTGCAACTGTTGTTGTCAAAATGTATGCATCTACAAATGGCTATTAGGCAAAGACCAGGCCTTTTGGAATAATGTGCTCTGGACAGACGAATCAAAGATAGAGTTGTTTGGACACAGTAACAGCAGACATGTTTGGCGCTGACCAAAGACAGCTTTTCAGGAGAAGCACCTCATAGCAACTGTGAAGCACGGTGGTGGAAATGTTATGGTTTGGGGTTGTTTTGCTGCCTCAGGGACTGGACAGCTTGCATTCATTGATTCAACTATGAATTTTGCATCATATCAAAGAGTGCTTGAAGAGATAACGTGAGGCCGTCTGTCCGAAAGTTGAAGTTGAACCGAAAGTGAACCTTTCAACAGGATAATGATTAAGCACACTAGCAAATCCACCAAGGAATGGCTCAAAAAGAAGAAATGGAGGGTTATGGAATGGCCTAGTCAAAGCCCGGATTTAAATCCCATTGGAATGTTGTGGAGGGATTTGAAACGGGCAGAACATGCAAGAAAACCCTCAAACATCTTGCAGCTGAAAGAATACTGCATGGAAGAGTGGTCAAAATTTCCAGCAAGCCGATATCAGAGACTGGTGGACAATTATGCAAAACGCCTACAAGAAGTTATTTCTGCTAAAGGGATGCAATGCGAGCTTTTGAGGCCAAGGGTATAATTACTTTTTCCACAAAAGAATATCACATCTATTGATATTTCTGTTGACTAGATGATTGAAAAAGCTCATTTTCCTTGTGGATTTGTTCAAGTATATCAACTTTATTAATAGGCACTGTTTCAATGTTTGCTTGTCCAAATATGTCAAAAAAGCCAACAATTTCCATGGGGAGTACTTATTTTTTCACATTACTGTATATAAGTGTTTGCATTTTTATTGTTTACAAAAATGTTTATGGATCTTTATGGAGTTTTATTACGTGAATTAGCTCAACTAATAAAAATATATTTTAAAATGTAAAAACTAAATATGGCAACAATGTGCAATGGTGGAAAGTATCATCTAAACAAAAATAACACAAAAGGTATGGGACTACAATTCCAATTCCAGCATTTTCCAGACTATAAATTGCAGAGGGTTTTTTTCCCCCACTTTGCAAAGATGTAAAAGTTATATCTTCTAGAAAGGAAACACAGTTGTAAAAAGTATGTGAATGGATGGTAACTTATACAATTTATTTTGTTTGTTATGTCAAAGTTAAAGCCCCCTTTTGTCAGTTACATAGAAAAATAGTAGTTTTGTATTATTGCTTATCAAAAAATTGGAGATAAATTCATTGTTGCCATATGGCAACACCATGCAGTAAAGGGTTTACTCAAGTTTTTTTTTAAAAAAAAATCTTATTAAGGTCAAGATAGTGAAAAAAAAGAGATGCTGCTCAGGGAATGATATTTATAACTTATACAATGACACCCAGGATGCTGTGCCAACCCATCACAGGGCATACCCAACGGACAGCTTGGAAATGCCCGTCAGCCTACGGCGCATGTCTTTGGACTGGGGGAGAAAACCAGACTACCTGGAGGAAACCAGGTACATGCGAACTCTGAGCCCCCGACCCCAGAGTTGCGAGGCAAACATGCTAACCACTAAGCCAACTCCTATGGTATAAAAGGAATAAAACACTTCAGATCACGCTGTCGTAGCGAAAACAATCCGCTTCAGGTTGATGCCAGTAGCTCTGCATCACATCACACCACCGCGTCATTATTTATTTTCCTACAATGACGAGCACAATCATGTTTAATTCCCTACATAACATTGACACTACTCCAACGCTAGTTTTATCTCTCAGAATGCACACTCACTGTTTTAATAGCAACTCTTAGATGGTTTTGAGTCGCTTACTAGCTCCTTTTTCATTGTTTCTGTTCTGACATTTTCCCCCTTCTTAAAGTCACGTGCAAACCGGGTTAAGAGCTAAAGATAGATAATCATAGGTGTTTGATCTCCTCGCCATGCATGTCTTTCCCTCCCACCATCACACACTTTAGTCCAGTAAGTGATTTCCACTTCAGCCAGACGCGTACTGTACGAGTTTCATCCGCTGGCTCGGCTCACTAGAGCAGGAACCCATTCCAGAGTAAAAAGAATTTTTATGATCATTCATTTTTTAAGAACAGTAGAGCTAATATTCATTTATTCGAGCCATTAGAGCATTTTATTCCTGAACTTTCCACTCATCCAGATGTAGATCTGAAATTCCGTGTATCACATTAACAGTGCTTCCTGGGTTTTTTTTTTTTTTCTCCCTGTATCAAAGTTAACATTATTTATACTTTTACTAATACAAAAAAAAAATTTATTTTATTATTTTATTACTTATTTATATATTTTAGCTTTTGATTTAGTTTTCGATTCAACCCCATAACAACCTTCATGCTAGTTGAAAGTAATCTTCAGCACCGACAGGCTTTTTTTTTTTTTGCTTTTTAAAAAGCATTTCATTAAAAAACCAATAAAGTCATGGATCCCTGGATATCCTGTACATGATAGATCCCACTTTGAGAACCATGGTACTAGATCAGGGAACTGTAAATGATACAGTATTTCACAGACTAACATAATCCAACTATTCAAATATTAGGCTCATTATATAAACGTGTGCAATAATACTGTGTTTTGGCTATTTATTCGAGTCCGAGAGCTTTTCATTCCTGAACGTTCCATTATGTATAAACCGACTAGTGAGCAGTCATATCAGACAATATCAATAAGAACTCACTAATAAATATAATAACTGTAATAATAATGGGCTGCCATTTTTACTAAAAAGACCCCCACTTTGAGAACCACTGTACTAGAGGACAAAATTTGTCCTAAAAAAACCCCCCAACAACAACCATAATTACACGTGTTTTCCTCATACAGGCATTTACAGTTTTCTCCCGGGTGTCCAGCCGTGACCGAGAGCCATGTGAAAATTGATGCCTACTCCTCTCTAATTTGTTGAAGGCGCCATAAAAATGCCAGCAGCATGCATGACAATGGCTCACTTCTCTCTCTCTTTCTCCTCCTCTCTTTCTCTCCGAGGCCCCTGACAGAGCCGCTCTATTCCTTCACGGGCTCCGAGTCGCACATCTGGCCTCTATAAAGCCACTGCAGCTGTTACTCAAATTATGTGTGTGTGTGTGTGTGTGTGTGTGTTTTGGTGGGTCCTCACCACAGAATGCACAGCCTCCCTTGCTGAACGTCTCTCTCTCTCTCTTTCTCTTCAATTCTGATGACAGGCTTCTTTCAACCCCCGTCCTGTACGCCCTGTATCTCTTTATATTTTGCTCTTTCATCTACCTCGAAAATCATTTGTTTGTTCTTCATTGTTGTTTTTTTTTTTTTAACACTAAACACCGAATCTCAAATGATTACACCGAGGCCATACTTGCCGGAGCCACGTAGGCCGACATGTCAAAGGTGCCGCCTTATTGTTGCTTCATCATTCAGTCGTTTTCATTTGTTGCTCTATTCACCTTCCTAAGAAGAAGAAGAAGAAGATGAAGAAGAAGAAGAAACGTCAAAGTGCAGCTCAAACAGTTGCCAAGCAACAATTTTTATTTGTAGCCCAGCAGCAGTTTTACTCTCGTGTTGTCAGTGGGGTGATCCTCAGGGAATTAGTTATGGAAGCTACGCAAAGCTCACATCAGGACCCTCATATCCAACTCAAATCCAATGCCAGGCTCATATCCAAGTCCTCTTTATCTCCCGCGCCACATCATCCGCGCAAACGTTTTCATAAGGCAGAAAATATGGACTAAACTTTTTTTTAAAAAAAAAAACAAAAATAACTAAGCTACACCACCTGTGAGTTATTTACAAGCTGCTATTTCAGTATAAAGGGATTCATGGACAGGACAGTGTGCCGGAGACGGAGTTTACCCAACAGTTACTGGAATTAAAATCTCACGAACACCTTCAACAATACATCTAATCAAAAGCTGAACAGGAAGAGATTGATCACGGGATAGCTTAGAAAATATACATAGTATTGAAGCTATTATTTATAATCGATCAACAGTCAGTTTATACTGTATTTGTGGCTACTGGATGCCACTACAGCTGAATTCCACCTGAAAAACAGCCAAAGATGACACTGAAAATGTTACAGGGGGTAATTAACTTTGTTACTTTGTTCCTTTGTTAACATTACGTAAGGTTTATTAACAATGAAGTTGCATGTGATGGTCATTTGGCTTATTTGGATGATTATTTAAAAAAAAATGAATACACACGTCAATTATTTTTAATGTTACTTATGGCGTAAGTATATTCTTCATTGTTCATAGTCAAGGGAACCTTAATGTAAAGTATCACAGTCTCATGTAAACATTTCACTAGTGCCATTTAAATAGAAATATCTGAAATATATAATATTCTGAAAGCTGAAAGCTTTAAAAAAAACAAACAAAACAAACAAACAAAAACGATTCCTATATTTTCATACCGTTTACTTGCATAGTTTGTAGTCTTTGGATGTAATTTAACGCGGAATGAATCTGTAATAACACACCGAGGTGCTATCATTTCCATTTCCAATTATGGGAGTCTCCTTAGTCCAGAGCGATGTACAGAACAGTCTTGTAGTTTCCATGGAAAACATATCCTCATGCAAAGCACAAAACAGAGTCTAAGAATATCATTAGGCTAAAACAGGAAAATTGCATACTACTTGTGGTGGCGTCCTATTTTTATGTACACATTTGGGACAGAGCCAGAAGTTTGATATGCGGGTCAAAATGGTATATGACTTCAGATCCAAACTCACAGATGCAAGTCTGTTAGTGTTTCTGGTTTGTTTACATCAAATTGCTGCTTAATTTTAGTATTCCTTTTTGAACTAAAAGTAGTTTAGATTGTCAAAAAAAAAAAAAAAAAAGACTGGCTAGATACAAACATGCAAAAGTAAATGTACCCATATAGGTACAAGAGTGGTCATTAACTATAAGTGCTTTAATGTTGTTCCTCTACAATTACGTCTAACTAAAGGTATAAAAGATGTGCCTTTGAGGGGAACACCCCTGTATCTTATAATCCTTTTCTTCTTCACGTACCCGATTACAAGCCGCAACAACAATGCCTTTATTAAAATAAAACAATTTACAGTATCTCATTTTTAAAGGATGCATTCAAAAGTCCACAAATATCTATAAACAGAGACAAGGTGACCTTATTGTCAGAACTGACCGTCAGAGACACGTCTGTTCTGAAGTTTCTTATCAAACTGAAATCACCCAGTGTAGCTGATGCTCACACACTTTCATTCACACATCTGGACTCACTCAGCAGACTTTAGATCCACACACACACAAACAAACCCAGAGAAACTACAACAACAACAACAACAAACCCAACCTGGATTCAAAATGGGAGCGTTGTGATAAAATCATCCACTTTATCTTTATCTTTATTCGTGACAAGAGAAAATATCATCAAAGTATTCAGGTTCTAAGAAGGTTACGCTTTGATAAGTAAGATAGAAATTCCAACAGTGGAACTAACAACTAAAAACTCCTGCATCCTGTAATAACATTGTACTTGCCTCATAATGGGCCTCATTTATCAATAGTTCAGTAGGCTAAAGCGAGCTAAAATGTTCCACCGGATTCACAAAAGTTCCAGCAAAACTGATTTTCTTTGTATTAATGTGCGTATGCTGATTAACACCAACGACGACACCCACAAAACTCAATCAGTGTGTCCCAATCGGCTCCCTAGCTCAGTAGTCAGAGCACTGATCAGGGAGTTGTCCATTTTACGGGCTGTCTCAATCACAAAATCCTTCCAGTGCACTGAAACATTCGCTCCCTAAAAAAGTCCCACCATGCACCACAAAATCCAGGGCGCATCGATGCTCGCTATGCTCCCTGACTTGAAATGACGTCATGTTTTCAAATGTAAGTAGCTTGTTATTATTGTGGAGGCTCTCAAATGATTACCTACGTTAGCGATTTTTAACTTTGCTTGACGTTCTATATACGGTTTGTTTGCGTCTAACGATTTTTAAGTGTTTAATGATTAAAAAAAGGAAAACAACCACTCGCTCGCCTACGATCCTGCCGGACGTATGATGACAGAAACGTGTGCGATTAAGCTAACAAGTTAATACGACTTGAATATTTTTAGATGTTTTTACAAAACAAGCACGCAATCACGTTGCCGGAAAAATTGAGCCATCGGTGTCCCCAATGTGTAGTGAGCCAGGGTCCTTAGCAGTGCCCGAACTCGTGTAAACGATATACTGATTCACGAGCCAGGACCGAGACGCACCCCGTAAAAGGTAAGGCTCACAGGGAACTGAAAATGACCAAATGACTACTAGCTGATGAAAGAGTGCCTCCTAAGCATGGCATGCACTAAATCTTCCAGTAATGCAGCTCAGCCACTGCAGCACATCAATTAACAAAGGCACACACTATCTATCACTAGCTTTCAATAAACTCCACATTTCTTGTTTAAATGCTCCTGAATAACTTGTATGAAGTCATCATGTATAGTCTTAAACTGCTCTTCAATTTAAAATGCATGCCTTGTAAGGGATAAAACACGACGGGGAGTTTTTATAGGGAAATAATCAATGAGAAGGTGGTGTAAAGCAGAGTTACAGTTCCCACACTGAAGTTTATTACCAATAACAAATTTAACTCTTTTTACCAGAGGCCAAAAAATGGAATTTCCACCTGTTTTGTTGCTGTGTTCAGTAGTGAATTTATTCGTGATGTGACACTTCACAGTAGTGGTTAATGGCTCATATGAATGTAGACACTCGGGGCTTTAAGAATATTCAGTTTTTCATAAGTATTTCTTTTTTTATGTAGCCTATTAGGATTAAAAGTTATCATTTTATTTTGCCAGTTCTATACAGTGTTCTACTATCAAAAAAACTTTTTAATTGTGCCGTCTGTTTAATCTCTTTACCAATTTAATTGTTTGGCCAGCAGGGGGCTCACACCCATTCCCTTTCCCGGAGTAACCATACTCTACACACAGAAACCCAACAGTGTTCTGACTAATCATATAACAGACCTGCGGCACTAAAATTTGCTTATACTGATTGAAAATGTCCGATAAGTCGATTTCGATCCGTACTGCGAGAAAGGGTTCCAATTTTGTTGCTTTTTTGACTCCAGTCTTACGTCCATAAATAAGCACAAAGTCATAAATCTGTGTATCATATTACACCTATTAAGGATGTACAAATTATTAAAGTGTACTTGACAGTGTCATATTTTTATAAGAATTGTTTTTTCTTTAACATATATAAAGATTTTAAGAGTTTTGCTGTACAGCCATGCCCCCCTCCCCCCCCCCCCCCTTCTAATTGAGTCCTCAATGGTATGAGCAGGGTATTGAAACACAAACTGTTTTATATTTAAGGAAAATGATGTTAAACATAGAAGCAGAATGTAAACACTAGCGTCGGATCGCATTCGCCGCTACCTGAAGTTAGCTAGTTAACTAAAAGGAACACAAGTTTTCATAATGTACAGCTCATTAACAGTTATCGTTCTGAAATGGAGACAGAAGGCGACATCAGTAACCATCTGCTCCGAGCACCTCTCATTCTGTGGTGCATTATGGGACAGATTAGTGCAAAAAAGTGCCCGCTGCTTGGTATTTTACTTGTTTGGGAAACGTATTTGAAGGTGCTGTGGTGTAAATATCGTTCCATAATCCATTTCGAGAAAGGATATCTAAATAATTTGTACTTCATATTAGAAATGCTCATGAGAGAGATTCATCATTTTTTGAACAAACTAAGTTCTCTAATACAGATGTCTAAAACCGAATAAATGAATGAATGAATTGAAACATTTAAACGGTAATAAATTAATTAAAACAATTAACAATTAAACAGTTCATCATCAATAAAATGATTTTAAAAAATATATAATAAATAATAAATGAATTAAAAGTTGTAATAAATCAATAAAATGAATTCATTTAAATGTAATTCATTAATTTAGATAACAACAAACAAATGAGGGATCATCCCCACATCATCCAATTCTTTTATTACGATATATTTGTTCGTACTTTTCGGTGTCAACATATTAGACAGTAGTGGACTCCATTTTTGAATCGTGCGTAAATATACGACGGGAGACGGAGCTAAAGCGTTTCGGAGAAGGAATAAAGAGAGACGGGAAGAAAGAGTAAATGAGGCGATAAAAGGGGAAAAGGAAACAATGGTGTAGGGTGAGACAAAGAAAAGAGAGAAAGATGGAAAGCTAGCAAAGTGAGCGAGCAAGGGAGAGGGGGATGAAGAGACAGAGCGATGGGGGAAAACAGGCTTTGCTGCATGTCATCTGTGCCAGGTCTTGGCATGTCTCGGCAGCGTCTGGATGAGAGTTTTTCAGCTTTTTCTGAGCTGAGCGAGCAGGCCTGGGCGCCGCTATAGCAGCTCTGACACGGCGGTAAACACTCTCCTCCTGAAATAGAACACACACCCGTATGGCTTTTTCCCACTTATACGCAGTCTGCTTCACATTTGTTCTCAGTTACAGAATGTACCTACAGCACAGTGTTGCTGCGCTCGTACATCAATCGGACACGAAGAAACAAGACACAGGTGTTTGGGAAACGGAGGAAACAGGACGGAGCGTGAGTGTGATATAGTGGACGGCGTGGGTTTGGGGCCGCCTCGCTTTCTTTGTCCAAATGTATCTCGGAGAGTTGGACAGGAAAACTGAACGAGTTTGAACAGCAGATGCTGTTCTTCCTCTCTCCGTCCATGCGCACACACATGCCTGTGGTCTCTCTTCCACTCGTTTTCGCCAACACCCAGTTCCAGAGGGAGATCCAACTCGGTCTGTGCCACGCAGCACTGCCTCTTGTACACCGCCAACCACCTTCTGAGAGAGAGAGAGAGAGGATTGGAGAGCAGAAGGGTAGCTACAGCACACTGCGCAGCACTGAGTCCCCTGGGGAATATAATCTGTAGTTAACCACAGGTCCTCAAATCCCACACTCCTCTGCTTTACTGCCTACAGCCTCGGTGTTAGAACCTCAGCTGCTTCACTAGCACGTTCATAAATAGGAATGATCCGATCCCATTCGTTTTTCCTTTTTCTGATACCAGTTCCTGTTTGCACTATAGCTATGGATTTATTCCTATCACAGAGGTTTAAAACAGGGATTGTGTTGTGGGATGATGAGCCAAATATGGGGGGAAAACCCATTACATTCTGGCTTTTTATTGACACCTTGGCATTATTTGCCGTTTCCCATTCACAGTCGTGCATATAAGCAAGCGCGCTAAGGTACTCAGACAGGCTAAAATTGTACAGTGCATTGGGGAAAAATGTCTTTGATGAATAAACAGTGGATTTTGAATTCCGAGTGCTGGAGGAGAAACGGACAATGGCATATTACTTCTGGGAAATAAACCACAAACCCATTTGTTTAATTTGCTCCCAGCAAGTGGCTGTGCCCAAAGAGTTTAATATTCAAAGGCATGATTAAAACATGGAGAGAAAAAAATTAATAAAAGTATGACCAGTATACTGGGCAGCTACAGATACACAACTCTAAAAACAACCAAACAAACAAAAAACCCAACCGTCTGCTTTCAGTCAGCATTGTGAGATGAATGATGCTGCTGTGAAGCCTGGTAGATCTTAACGAGATGTTATAGCGCTGGGAGAACTTCTGAAACTCAAAACAGAGCGGAACCTGAGCTTCGGATCAAACCGAGGAAGCAATACAGCAATTGAGGTAGCAATATTATCTTCTGCGCTACTCTGCCACCCGTTTTGACCAATCGTATGTTTTCTACACCAATCGATAGTCTTCATGATTCAGCAATGTGTTTGTGTCTCACCAAGAGTCATAAACCATATGAACCAGATGGTTCAAATGTCCACAAAGTGTCACCTGACACACTTGATATAAAACATCATATCTATTTATAACACAGGCACTATTAATGACCGTTAAACCTAGATGTCAAAAACAACCAATGAAAAGGCTTATTTGATTCACTAATTCATCTTAAAGCATATAATTCACTAATATATGAATTATTCGGTTACTACAGTGAAACTAAAAGGAAAGGATACTGTAGTTAGAGTGAGAAATGTACGTCTGGACCCGGGAGTTTAAGGGTTTAAACAAAAGTACGATGTTTTTGAATTAATTATACAGTCGATTCAGTACCTAAGAGTGGATGGTATGGTGATATGTGATATCAATACTGTCGGAAGTACACTTTAATGAGATTAGTGCAAGTACAGGGACTTATTAAAAATGACCAGCGTCATTGGTCCTCATTTAACATCCATATCTTGTATTCCTTTGTATTATTAACGTATATTATTTTTGGTACATCGGAAATAAAAAAAATCTTACAATCTTTCAATACGTAGCTGGCATGTTTTGCTGGCACTTTTCTCTCTCTCTCTCTCTCTCTCTTTTTTTTTTTTACCTCAGCAAAACAAAATATGTTAATACATTCTATTGATCAGGAACATGGCTTTTCACTGGTAGAAAATTTACAGCTGTTCTTCGGTTGTCCTTCTGTGGGAACGCTTAAAGGTTCTGTATACAACAGACTATTTCCCCCAACTGGATGCCAAGGATGCCAAGTAGAACCTATTAGGAGACATTTATTAAACATTAATGGAAGGAGTCTCCAGTGCCAGAGCTTTGTAATACAGTCGGCCCTCCACGTTTAACGTTCGCGGATTCGATTATTCGTATTATGTTTGTACGAAGTTTGTACTCTCCAGCCTCACTCGCCTGTTTTATGTCTCGGTATTGCGGTGTATCTCGCGTTTCTCTCGACTTTTTGGTCGCAGCTTTAAAGTGCAATATAATATCGACTGTAATCATGGGTCCGAAGTGTAGTCCTTCTGGTGCTTTTGAAAGTGCTCCGAAGATGCAAAAGATGCCTTCAAACAGCGAAGTCGTCTGCTGGAGTCGCCATTCGTTGTAGTACGGTGTATCGTTATACTTTTCGTGTGATAAATCCGGGGCCTAGAGACATTCACGGTTTTTCCCACATATGCCGGCCCGCCTGTAGTCAGTTTTCCACCACAGGAAAGTCTTCAAGGAGTTTGGCTGTGTTATAGTTTATCGGTGACAAGCTGTCGAGCTGCATTTTTTTTTTTTTTTTTTTGTTGCCTTGTTAACTTCACAAAAGCAAAAAAAAAACCCCCAAAAGATAGCTTGGTGAGGGAGCGAATGTTTGTAGCTGCTATAATGTAAGTGATAACAGGAACTAAAGTGCTTCATGGACATTCCACACCGTTAAATATAACTATAAATCAATTTTAAGCAAATGTGTCGTTTTTTAATGAATAAAAATGGTCATCGCTTCCAAATTATTTGGGACATGCTGCCGTTATAGATATATATATATATATATAAAAAAAAATAATAATCATACGCAATGATATGTGACAACAGGAACTAACTTGTCTTGATGACGTTCCACGACTTGAAATTGAATCTTGTTGGATGTTATCGCTTACTTATGTCCTTCAATAATGTGCGTTTCATGGTCACAAATTTGTCGGAAAAAATAAATGAAAACGTGTCGGTGCACTAGATTGGAAAATAGATCAAATTTTCAGGCCAACATTATTGTCATATCTGCATGGCCGTAATAACAAACCCATAAGCACAGTGCATTCTTACTTTAGAGTAATATCTAACCGATCACACTTAACCAGGTGAGAACGTGGTTATAAACTGCCTGTCTGTTCTGTGTGGCCTCGTGTGAAGGTTTATAATTCAGTCCGGACGTGGTCTTTTGTTATCCGTTGGTTCTCCTCAGTGAGGTCTTTTTGTTTTACCTGATAGGTATAATTGTGTTTTAAAGTTCTTTTGTAGCGGCTCATAATGCGGCGCTCATTTCCTGAAGGACGGGACAACAATGAGACCTGATGAATACGTTGAAGTGGAGCCCAACCTGTGGTTCGAGAAATGTTATTCCAGTCAGAGTGAAAGGAAATTTGAAAAGTGTGCCACGTCGCAAAAGCATGACAAGCCAATTAAGACAAAGACGAGCATAATTAAACCTGGTGTGTGGGGGGGGGTGTGATCTGGGTTCACCCCTGCCGTGGCAAAAAGGTCATATTTTTTAGTTGAAAATTTCATCAAAATACTGTAGGAGTGTGTGTGTGTGTGTGTGTGTGTGTGTGTGTGCGCGTGTGTGTATTGAGTGATGAATGTGTTATATGTAGAATTAAAGCTGTATGTCACTTCATTATTGGCTTCTGGTTGTCAGAGGCATACTTCAGGGTCTTAAAGCCCTCCAGATTCTTAAAAACAGACTCATTTTGTTTTCTATTTGTCATCTTCCTTCATCTGTGTTTCTCTCTCTCTCTCTCTCTCTCTCTCTCTCTCTCTCTCATTCTCCCTCGGTTTTCCTCTCTCATTCATTCTCATTCGCATTCCTTCTAATCTTTTCCTCCCTACCTGTCTCATCCTTTCTCTCTCTCCAGCTTTCGCTTTCTCTCCGTCTCACGTTCTCTCTTTATCCCTCTCTCTTTTCCTCCATTTTCTTCCTCTCTTGTTCTCCCTCATTCTCGCTGCCTTTTTCTTTCTCACTCACACCATCTTTTTTTCTTGCTCACTTTTCTCTCTCTCTCTCTCTCTCTCTCTCTCCATCATCTCACATTCTCTATCTCTAGCTCTCTCTCTTTTCCTCTGTTTTTTCTTCCTCTCTTGTTCTCTCTCTCTCTCTCTCACTGTCATTCTCTCTCCCCCTCTCTCTCATTCTCTCTCCCTCTCTCTCTGCCCCCTTTTCTCTCTGTCTGTCTCTCGTTCTTTCTCTCTCTTCCGCTGTCATTCTCTCTCCCTCTTTCTTCTGCTCGGTTTTCTCTCTCATTCTTCCTCACCCTCTCACGCTCTCTTTCTTTCTCTCCTTCTCTCTCCGTTTCATTCTCTTTCGCACATTCTCGTTGCGTCTCCATCTCGTTTTCCTCTGTCTACAACTCTCATTCTCTCTCCGTCTTTCTCCCTTTCTCCTTTCTCTCTCTCTCTCTCTCGCTCTCATTCTCTTCTCTGCTTCTCTCATTGTCTGTCTCTCTCATTTTCTCTCCCCCTCTCTCATTCTCTAATCCTCTCTCTTTTTCTCGCTCCCTATCTCATTTACTCTCTCTCTCTCTCTCTCTCTCTCTCTCTCTCTCTCTCTTTGCTCCAGGATTTGGCTCAGGAATCTCTGTAAAAATGCTCAATCCAGTGCTACTCTCTCTCATCTGTATCCAAAAGCACTCATCAAAAGGCCAAAGCAAATCCAACTCCCCTCCCTCTCCTACTGTACACTGCACTACCTCAACTCACTCCCACACACACACACACACACACACACACACACACACACACACACATACTGCAATATGTGAGCAATAATGTGATGCATAAACCCTGTTTAAGCCCCAACGCCCCCCACCCCCCCTCCATTTATTCATATCAAATCCCCTCAAACGTTCAGTCAATGTTTCTCTAACTAAATGCTTTTCCTTCTGAAGCTCGTTGTGTATAAAGCACCTTTATGTTGTTTTTTTTGTTTCGGGGAAGACTAATGAATTATTTGATGTTAATCACATTTTTAAGTGACCATACAAGCTGACATCGCATATTTCCTGTTGGAGAGAGATGTGAGATACTGTAGACACACACACACACACACACACACACACGCACGCACACGCGAGCGTGCACACGCAACCGACTACTCACAAATGTGACCGCGCCCTTTTGCGGTCAGCTACAGAGGTATTTCAGTTTCCTCTCTGTTTGCACATGATGCATTGGAGCCTGAGCCTCCCCAACCTGATTCCGGTTTCCTCCCGCAATCCAAAGACGTGTTGTAGGCTAAATCGTCCGTAGTGTATGAAGGTGTGTCCACGGTGTCCTCCATCTCGTACCCTGAGTTCCCTGGGATAGGCTCCAGGCTCCCCGCGACCCTGTGTAGGATAAGCGCTCGAGAAAATGGATGGATGGATGATATGATGCGATTTGATTCAATATTGTGCAAGGCTACACAGAGACCACGCCTCCATTACTGGGACTGAGGATACAGGAAGCCACTGTGGCCTCAGATTCCTCATCATGGCTGACAAAAGTGGAACCTGATGTGGTCTTCTGCAGTCGTAGCCGATGATTTTCCTCAAGGTTTGACGTGTGTGTAATGAGAGGCTTTTCTGCTCACCACGGATGAAGGCTCTGGGTTACTGATCAGAAGGTCAGGAGTTCAAGCTACCACTGTTGGGCCCTTGGGCAAGGCCTTTAACCCTCAACTACTCAGTCGTAAATGAGATAAATGTAAATCTCATCAGACCGCTCTCATCAACAAGGTGTTTTGTGTAATCTCTAGAGACTGTTGTGTGTTTTTCCCCATTCTGATGTTTCATGTGAACGTTACCTGAAGCGCTTGACCTGTATCTGCACGATTTGATGTATTTATTGCTGCCACGTGATTGGCCGATTGGATAACTGCATGAATGTGCATGTGTACAAATACCATTTATCGATGCCCCAATAACTGCCCTTATTATTTAGAGTATTTGAGTGTTGAAATTCTTTTCTGTGGTAACTGTACATACGCTGCAGAAACCTCTGGAGTATTCCTTTAAGGTCAAGTACACGACACAGTGTGGCTTTGTGTTACCGCTAATGGAATCCCGTTCAGATAAAAAACCCTGACAAATAACAAAACAGCCACCGTTTTGCATCACTCAACAAACTTCTTTGGTTGTGGTAATCCAGGCGGATAAATGGATGGGTCTCCATGGCTACGGGTGGCGGGAGCAGCGGGACGGCGGGAACGCGGCCCTCGCCCAAACAGATGGGGAGTAACATGGCGCCGAGTGGATCGATATCCATGCGCTCGGCTGAACACTGGCTCCTCTCTTCTCCTGGACGGAGAACAGCCCGAGGGCCAGCGTGAGCTCCTCACCCCCTTGAGGACAACGGGGACGCTTTGTCTCCTCGAACACTGTGTGCACTGTCAGTGCCGGGAGAGAGCGAGAGATTCTGGGAGGTCAGGAGGATGATGAATGAGTTTACAGGGAGGACAGTAAATGCTTTTTAACCACACTTTTCACTTTATCGATTTTTTTTTTTTTTTTTTTTTTTTTTTAGCGTGCTGATGAACACGAGGAGGTCTTCTGAAGAGGAAAATACAGCAGCCCACCCCGGACGTTGTGTTAACGTGACCCGGGTTGTGTTAACTTCCCGTGTGCTGCGATGTGTACAGTAAAGATGACATGACAGGCCGAGGGAAAGAGTCAATATGATGATTTGTGCTGTCGTTTGTCGGTTGTGTTTTCAGCTGGATACCAAAAAAAAAAAAAAAAAAAACCTAAAGAAATACTTGTATTGTTTTTGCGGTTTGTATCTTCATAACTTTAAGACAAGTGAGTCTCTTGACAATAGGTTGCTTGTGTGTGTGTGTGTGTGTGTGTGTGTGTGTGTGTGTGAGGGGGTGGTGTTGCTGTAGGGTGAGGTTGAAAAGCCATGGCAGAAGGTCATTAGATTCTAGTTTCACATTAGCATGTACTGAATGGGATTACCCAGCCAGAGGAACCCAGAGGACATCAAACTACACACACACACACACACACACACACACACCCTACAGGCACAGTGCTATCAGAACAGTCATTAGTTGAACCCCTACGTGCATCTCTACTTCTCTTTCTTTCTTTCACTTCTTCTCTCTCACACTCTCTCTCTCTCTCTCACACACACACACACATTCCCAGAACAAAGAGAACAAGAGCCTCGATCAGCTAGCGCTCTAACATTCAAAAAGCCATAATGCAACACACTCACTGAAGTATCATTTCACGTAATGGTAGGCTTTCTTTGCCAAAGACGTGCACGTTTCTTTTTTTTCCCCGAGCCCCAGTGACCCGACGCACATCCGCTTCCATTTTTATAAATGAAACGCAGCTCCTCGCGCAGTTATGGCACAATTAAAGCACCACGGCCTTTTTTTTTTCTTTTTAGCAATAAATGTTTGTCTTTGTTTATTGGCTGAGAAACAATTACACCCAACAGCCGCAGGATTCTCTGCTTATTGCATTATCTACACATCTGACCCGCTACAGCTGAGGAGTATATTAAACAATATTTCAAACCCTGTACGTTATATAACACCTCTCATTACCGTGCAACCGAACCTGGACGTGATCACGTCTCGGACTCATCTTTAATTATTCTTATTCGCGGGTTTATTAATATTAGCCCATTGAAGCCTTTTTTATTTTTTAGTCTTGTAATCTCCCAGATTATCGCACAAAGCTCGTCTTTGTCAGACTTTTATAGTTTATTTATTTTTAACAACCCCTTGTCTTATTGCGTTTGAATTCATTTGTATTATTTTTTTTTTCATTTCAGTTTTTATCAAGTGAAATCCTGTTTGGTTTTGAAATTAAATAAACTCTCGGATTATTGCTTATTTAAAACATGAATGTATATATATATATATATATATATATATATATATATATATATATATATTAAAAAAAGTATTATTATTTATTTGTATTATTAATAATTATTTATTTTGTTGTTTATTTGTTATTATTTTTTAGTCCTGTCCTTTTGTTTTACAATCTTTATGTATCTCAATTTAATGACTTATTTTACAATTTTACAGAACGTTTCAGAAAGTAATTAAAAAAAAATTATATATATATATATATATATATATATATATATATATATATATATATATATAAAGATAATTTTTTATTTATTTTTAAATAGACCAACTAAAATAAAATATATTTATTTCCATCCTTCCATCCATCTATTTTCTAAACCATTTATCCTACACAGGGTCCCGGGGGAACCTGGAGCCTGTCCCAGGGGTCTCAGGGCCCAAGGCGGTGGACACCCTGGACGGGGTGGCAACCCATCACACGGCACAATCGCACACAAATTCACACACTACGGATCATTTGGAAATGCCAATCAGCCTACAACACATGTCTTTGGACTGGGGGAGGAAACTGGAGTACGTGGAGGAAACCCCTGAAGCACGGGAAGAACATGCAAACCCCCCACACACTGGACAGAGGCGTCAATCAAACCCCCCCAAAAGCTCACATATAATATTGTCCATTCTACAGTTATTTTAAATAATTCTTATCCAGCATACTGCATTGTGTTAAACACACTTTTAGACATTACACGAATAAAGTAATATCTACAGTCACATGACTTTTATTCTCAGTAATGTTACCGTTACATTTGTGTATATTTTGTAGTAGGCTGAGATTTTTTTTTTTATACTCTTTTAAATTTAATACACATACATCTAGTGTTATTTACAGCTTCATCGTCTTCTTATAGTTACACTGCAGTTTCCTTTGGGATCGATTAATTAATCATGATCAATCAATTAGTCTTTCTTTCTGTGCAGCTCAGAATTAAGTGCTGGTCTGGTATCATTTTTTCAAATTATGAAACGGAGCCTAGATCAGGAGGGTTTTTTTTTTTTTTTTAAATTTTATTTATGAGCTGTTAGTTTAATCCAGTCCCAGAATCGGATCTGGTGTCTGTGGCTATGTGTTTAAATTTGAGCTTAAACTCGACTGCAGAAATTTAATAGCAGCAGAGTCATGGGTCAATCTCTAGCTGCAAATGCTTCCAGAAGGCTCAATTTCAAATCTTTTCAGTCCTCTGGGTTGAATTAAACGTATAATACGCTCATAAATTATATATATATATATATATATATATATATATATATATATATTTAGATATATAACTTGCACATGCATATTGTAACACGGTACATAAGATAATCTATCCAAATAAGTGCTGACACTATTCAAGTGACCCAGTTTACCTGCTCTTAGCTCATGAAGCGTTCAAACTACACCTCACCATTGCCCTCTACTGGTCGGTGCAGTGTATCACAGCAGCACACTGTACAATCCACACACAAGAAAAACCCCATTTATTGCAATAAATTAAACATGTACATTACATTTGTAATAAACGCTTACATTACGTGCACCCACACACCCACAACACACACACCCACACAAGCTACGAACCATCACCTCTATAACAAAATAAAATTATTCCACAGATCAAACAGATGCTGAATATGTCGATCTTTAGATAACATTATCATCGTAATAGTTTCATCTCTCTGGTCGATTCCATTGTGAAGGCGGGTCTCTGGGTCCTTTGGGTTTCTTTACTCTGCATTTAAAACCTAGAAGTCGAGAACAAAACAAACCGACGAAACCATTGAGAAACCTTTTGAAGCATATCAGCGTAAATGCAAACGTCTGAGGTTCGCAAATTGCTTTTTTAATTCAGATGTACAAAGTCACACTTTCAGATTGCAAGCATTTCTTTTACAGAAACAATGTTATGTTTGTACTTCCAAAATATCCCATATCTTTAACCATTCGCGCATACACATATTGATAGTCGGTTGTGGATCAGGTGGTAGAGCGGGTTGTCTACTAATCGTAGGGTTGGCGGTTCGATTCCCGGCCCACGTGGCTCCACGTGTCGAAGTGTCCTTGGGCAAGACACTGAACCCCAAGTTGCTCCCGATGGCAAGTTAGCGCCTTGCATGGCAGCTGTGCTACCACTGGTGTGTGTGTGTGTGTGTGTGTGTGTGTGTGTGTGTGTGAATGGGTGAATGAGAACCAGTGTAAAGCGCTTTGTAGAACCGCTAAGGTTAAAAAGCGCTATATCAGTGCAGACCATTTACCGTTAGTCAATTTAAGGCTGGTATTAGGAAAATATAAACCTAAAACAAATCACCTTCAGACCATTGCTGTAATTTAACACTTAAATCGTGATGCTGATTCAATGCAGCAAGTCTCTGGTAAATCTTTACAGACTGTCTACACAAAGTCCCAAATAAAATTAAATAAAAATAAAAGTATTTTTTTGTATCAGAATCCAATGCCTTTAAAAAAAAATTGTTCAATTTTTATTGAGGACAGACTTTTTTTTTTTTTTTTTTTTAAACCAAAATCAGCTGTATCATCTAACATCCCTAAACTGCATCAATTTTACACAATAATCTTTTGAATGTCAGGAATATTGCTGTATTATGTATATATACTATATTCATGTTCATCAATGAAATATTTTAGACCTGAATATTAACCAATCAGCCATAACATAAAAACCACCTGTCTAATATACTGAGGTCCCCCTTGTGCTGCCAAAACAGCTCTGACCCGTCGCTGCGTGGACTCCACGAGACCTCTGAAGGTGTGCTGTGGTATCTGGCACCAAGACGTTAGCAGCAGATCCTTTAAGTCCTGCAAGTTGCGAGGTGGGGTCTCTATGGATCTGACTTCTTTGTCCCACAGATTGGATTGAGATCCTGGGAATTTGGAGGCCAAATCTACACCTTGAACTCTCTGTTATGTTCCTCAAACCGTTCCTGAAGAATTTTATTAGGGTATACCGTTGCCATGAAGGTTTGTACTCGGTCTGCAACGGTGTTTAGGTAGTTGTACGTGTCAAAGTAACATCCACATGAATGCCGGGACGCAAGGTTTCCCAGCAGAACATTACCCAGAGCGTCACACTTCCTCCGCCAGCTCGCCTTCTTCCCATAGTGCATCCTGGTGCCATCTCTTCCCCAGGTAAGCGACTCACACGCACCAGGCCATCCACATGATATAAAAGAAAACCTGACTCATCTGACCAGGCCACCTTCTTCCAGTGCTCCATGGTCCAGTTCTCAACTCAAGCCAAGTCAAGTGGCTTTTTATTGTCATTTTAACCTTCTACAGCTGGTACGGTACACAGTGAAACCACGGTGCTACATAAAACAACACGCTAACCACATGAGACGACACAGAATTTAATGCGCTGATGCTCACGTCCCCATTGTAGGCGCTTTCGGTCCTGGACAGGGGTCAGCATGGACACGCTGACTGGTCTGCAGCTACACAGCCCCATACACATACACAGCAAGCTGTGATGCACTGTGTGTCCTGACACCTTTCTATCATAGCCAGCATGAACTCTTTCAGCAATCTGTGCTACGGTCGCTCTTCTGTGGGATCGCACCAGACGGGCTAACCACTGCATACTGGGAACACTCCACAGTTTTGGAGACGCTCTGACCCAGTCGTCTAGCCATCACAATTTGGCCCTTGTCAAAGTTGCTCCGATCTTTACACCAACACATCAACTTCGAGAACTGACTGTTCACTGTTGACTGCCTAATATTTTTATCCAAAGCGACTTACAAATGAGAAAGATACAAGCAAAGCGATATCAAGCAGAGAACAATACAAGAAGTGCTACCATACGAGATCTATTAATTGAATTCCAGAAGAAGCAAAGTGCAGAGTAGAGGTGTCAGTGCAATTTTTTTTTTTTTTTATTATGAGTTGGTTAGGTGTTCATGGAAGAGGTGGGTCTTTGGCTGTTTTTTGAAGATGGTGAGAGATTCTGCGGTCCGGATTGACATTGGAAGTGCATTCCACCGCTGAGGAACAGTTAGCGTGAAGGTTCTGGAAAGGGACCTTGCGCCACGCTGAGTTGGAACTGCTAAACGTCGGTCGCTAATCGATCGCAGATTGCGAGAGGGAACGTAGGCCTTCAGGAGAGAGTTGAGGTAGGAGGGTGGTGTTCCTGACAAGGTCTTGTAGGTGAGCATCAAGCCTTGAACTTGATGCGGGCAGCTACAGGAAGCCAGCGGAGGGAGATGAAGAGGGGTGTGACATGGGTTCTCTTGGAACCCATGTCGAGATAATCGACGTTATTCACTTCACCTGTCAGTGGTTTTAACGTTATGGCTGATCATGGCTCATTTCTGTGATGTGACCAATAGCAAATGAATAGTTTCGGTGGAATTTGCCACATAAATAAATAAATAAATAAATAAAATGCCGAATAAGTTGTTTGTTCAGTTGCACGTTCCACTGTCTCATGTT